>NW_024069953.1:0-23559 GCF_009389715.1 Phoenix dactylifera
ATGAACAATGGTTTGGGTCGACCCCAGAAAAGTGTTGCCCAGATAGACAACCCAAGAGGGGGGGTGAATTGGGTTTTAAAATAATTTTGCAATTAAAACGTTGTGGATGACTAATTAATGCTTTACCAAGATGATTAATTAATTGCTATGTGCTGTGAATGAAATGAGAGTAAAAGAAAGAGACAAACAATCACAAACACAAGGCTTTTATAGTGGTTCGGAGCTAACCCTTGCTCCTACGTCCACTCCCCAAGTCTCACTTGGGAATTCACTATAACCTCTTGGATTACAGCCGGTTGTTTTACAAGCTCACAACCAAACTTGTTGTTTTACGAGCTCACAACGAACTCGGTCGGTTTTTCCTGGCTCACCGACTAGAACCACCCCGATTGTTTTCTCGGGATCACAATCGAACCCTTACATGTTGGTTTTACACTCGGCTCACCAACCAACCTCTACACCCTTGATTCAATCCCCCGATTGAACCAAGCAAAGACAAGATGGAAATAATGACAACAAACAGAAAAACAGAGCTTCTCAAAAGCAGATAAATAACAATATAAACTAGAGAGAAGTTAAGAGCCCTCAAACACGTTTGAGTTGGAGTAGAGTAGGGCTTCTTGAACTTCGGGTCTCCTCTTGACTGTCTGGTCGACTTGAATGCAGGAGGAGATCTCTTTCAATGTTTGGGAAGAGGTAGTTGGATGGAGTTATGGCGCTCTTCCCTCTTTTCGTTGAAAAACCACTTGCAGAGAATGAAAGCTTGATTTCTTTGAATGGAATGGTTGTTCTCTGCCTTGCTACAGTCCTCTGTGGCTATTTAAGCCATCCCCCACGGAAACTAGCCGTTAGACACCTTTTTTGCCCGTTCTGCACACTCTGCACAACCTGACAATATGTCCGTTGGGGGTCGGAGTCGACTCGCGCGATCAGGAGTCGACTCGGCTGTAGCGGGAGTCGACTCATGCTTTTCTGGAGTCGACTCGGCAACTGTTCCGGATTTGAATTAAAGTAGCCTCTTCGACTGGGAGTCGACTCGTCTTGACCCGGAGTCGACTCGCCAACTTCTGGAGCTGACTTGGCATTTTCGGAGTCGGCTCATCTCACGAAATCCATGGAGCTAATTTTCAACTTGGCCCACTCGAGTCGACTCGACAATCCTGGGAGTCGACTCGGCGCTCAGAGCCCGAACTTCCGATCTTCTGTCTTTTGGCTCGTCCAGTCTTGGAGTCGACTCAAACTTCTCCGGAGTCGACTCGGCTCTCAGTTTCCGAAACATAGCCTTCTTGTGGAGTGATTGATCATAACCCTATTTGATTTTGATGAGCTCAAAGCATCTGAGTATATCTCTTGTTTACTAATGAATTCAATTGAGTGTTTCAGTGAAAATCTTGTCTAAAGTGTTTCTAGACTTGGTTCATAATATTTTGGATAAGTTAAGAAGTCAGTTTGAACCAAAGTCTGAGACTCGAGTCGACTCCAGAGTATTACGAGTCGACTCCAAGCGTATCAGAATCACTGACACGGGCTCGAGTCGACTCCGGACCATTACGAGTCGACTCCGACTGAGAACAGACAGACGAACAGAAGGGCACAACTTAAAACCTGTCAGCGAGTCGACTCCTGAAGTGCACGAGTCGACTCCGATGTCTACCGAGTCGACTCCGGAGTAGTATGAGTCGACTCCAAGGAGCTACAGACAGAAAAGTCAGAGAGCGATTTTCGACCCTGAGATTCGAGTCGACTCCTGTGGAACGCGAGTCGACTCCGATGGTTGGCAGGTCGACTCCAAAGAAAGCGAGAGTAGACTCTCAGTGGTACACAAGGCAAAAGTCAGAGAGGAGTTTTCGGACTCTGAGATTCGAGTCGACTCCGAGACAGCGCGACCCCAAAAAGACAGAAGACCGATTTACTGTCTCTGAGAGCCGAGTCGACTCCCAGACAGCTTGAGTCGACTCCAAGGCAGCGCTACACCAAAAAGGCAGAAGGCTATGTTTCGGAAACTGAGAGCCGAGTCGACTCTGGAGAAGTTCGAGTCGACTCCAAGACTGGACGAGCCAAAAGACAGAAGATCGGAAGTTCGGGCTCTGAGCGCCGAGTCGACTCCCAGGATTGTCGAGTCGACTCGAGTGGGCCAAGTTGAAAATTAGCTCCATGGATTTCATGAGATGAGCCGACTCCGAAAATGCCAAGTCAGCTCCAGAAGTTGGCGAGTCGACTCCGGGTCAAGACGAGTCGACTCCCAGTCGAAGAGGCTACTTTAATTCAAATCCGGAACAGTTGCCGAGTCGACTCCCGAAAAGCATGAGTCGACTCCCGCTACAGCCGAGTCGACTCCTGGTCGCGCGAGTCGACTCCGACCCCCCAACGGACATATTGTCAGGTTGTGCAGAGTGTGCAGAACGGGCAGAAAAAGGTGTCTAACGGCTAGTTTCCGTGGGAGATGGCTTAAATAGCCACAGAGGACTGTAGCAAGGCAGAGAACAACCATTCCATTCAAAGAAATCAAGCTTTCATTCTCTTCAAGTGGTTTTTCAACGAAAAGAGGGAAGAGCGCCATAACTCCAGCCAACTACCTCTTCCCAAACATTGAAAGAGATCTCCTCCTGCATTCAAGTCGACCAGACATTCAAGAGGAGACCCGAAGTTCAAGAAGCCCTACTCTACTCCAACTCAAACGTGTTTGAGGGCTCTTAACTTCTCTCTAGTTTATATTGTTATTTATCTGCTTTTGAGAAGCTCTGTTTTTCTGTTTGTTGTCATTATTTCCATCTTGTCTTTGCTTGGTTCAATCGGGGGATTGAATCAAGGGTGTAGAGGTTGGTTGGTGAGCCGAGTGTAAAACCAACGTGTAAGGGTTCGATTGTGATCCCGGGAAAACAATCGGAGTGGTTCTAGTCGGTGAGCCAGGAAAAACCGACCGAGTTCATTGTGAGCTCGTAAAACAACAAGTTTGGTTGTGAGCTTGTAAAACAACCGACTGTAATCCAAGGGGTTATAGTGAATTCCCAAGTGAGACTTGGGGAGTGGACGTAGGAGCAAGGGTTAGCTCCGAACCACTATAAAACATTGTGTTTGTGATTGTTTGTCTCTCTCTAGTTCTCTCATTTCATTCACAGCACATAACAACTAACTAATCATCTCACAAAAGCATTAATTAGTCATCCACAAAAGTTTTAATTGCAAAATTATTTTAAAACCCAATTCACCCCCTCTCTTGGGTTGTCTATCTGGGCAACAAGTGGTATCAGAGCCTAAACTCTTCTACCCTAAGAGTCAAAGATCAAAATGACAACCCCATTTGGATCTTCCCACATCGAGGGTCAGTCCACCCAAAGACCCCCATTCGTTAATGGATCTGATTACTCATATTGGAAGGCTAGGATGAGGATATTTATCCAAGCCCAAGATTATGAGATGTGGACCATCATAGTGAATGGACCATACATCCCATCCATCTATGTAGAGGGTGTCAATGTACCCAAACTAGAAAAGGATTGGGATGACCATGACTTTAGGAAAGCACAACTCAATGCCAAAGCAATGAATGTGCTTTACTGTGCATTAGATAGGAATGAATTCAATAGGGTCTCTACTTGCAATTCTGCAAAAGAGATTTGGGATAGACATGAAGTGACCCATGAGGGCACGAATCAAGTCAAAGAATCCAAAATAAATATATTGGTTCATAAGTATGAACTATTTAAAATGGATCCTAATGAAACAATCACTTGCATGTTCACTAGATTCACTGACATTGTCAATGGCCTAAAAAGCCTTGGCAAAAACTATACTAACAGTGATCTTGTCAGGAAAATTCTTCGCTGCTTACCAAGGTCATGGGAAGCCAAGGTGACGGCAATCCAAGAAGCTAAGGACTTGAACAAACTTCCACTTGAAGAGCTTCTTGGATCCCTAATGACGCACGAGCTGACAATGAAGCAGCACAGCGAAGAAGAGTCCTCCCATAAGAAAAGGGTAATAGCTCTTAAATCTACATCATCTAACAAGGACTTGTCTTGCAGTAGCAGCAGTGAAGAAGAGAATCATGAGGGAGAAGATGATGAGGCTCTTCTCGTGCGCAAATTCAGAAGATTCATCAATCAAAAGAAGACCTTTCATCAGAGGAGAGGCCCCTCAAATTCCTATCGGAAGGATAAAGGTAAGGAAAGGGAAAATGAGGGGATTGGGTGTTATGAGTGCAAGAAGCCGGGGCACATCAGAGCTGAGTGTCCCCTACTGAAGAAGGGGAGCAAGTACAAGAAGAAGAAAGCTCTTGTCACCACCCTATCGGACTCCGACACATCATCGTCATCATCGGATGAGGAACTAGAAGAAAAGGCCAATTTCTGCTTCATGGCCAATGACAGTGAGGTAACATCCGAAACACATCTAGATTTTACGTTTGATGAACTGTATGATGCATTTAATGAACTTATGAATGAATATAAGGCTATAAATATTAAGAATAAAGAGCTAAAGCTAGCTAATCAATCATACCTACATAAATACGATAAATTGGTTAAGGATAAGGACTTTATCACCAAAGAAAATTTAGAACTTAAGACAAGCAACCAACTCTTAAGTCAACAAACTAATACCTTGAGTAAAGATAATGAAAAACTAATTAAGAAAAATTCAGAACTTAAAAACAATAAACAAATCTTAAAAGAGAATCTTACAAAAGAATTGAATATTCTAAAAACGGAAAAACAAACACTAACTAAAGAACTTGAAAAATACAAACCTTTGGTTGAAAAATTTACATACAGTTCTGAAAAATTGAATATGATACTTAATAGTCAACGAGCTGTATTCAATAGAGCAGGTTTAGGATATAAATCTAAAAATAAGCAAAAACTTCTTAGTAACTTCTTTGTTAAAGCAGGGGAAAGTAAAACTAAGAAAATAACCTATTTTTGTTGTGGAACTATAGGACATAAAGCAAATGTATGTGACTATAGGAAAGAGAAAACTAAAAGAAAAATCAAAAGGGTATGGGTTCCAAAAGGAACCAACATGACTAACCATGAAGGACCCAAGAAAACTTGGGTACCTAAAATTATATGATCTGCTTGTGTAGGAGTGTCTTGCAGCCAAGGTCAACAAAAATTGCTGGTACTTGGATAGTGCCTGTTCAAGACACATGACGGGTGACAAGGATTAATTCTTCACCCTTGAAGCTAAGAAGGGAGGTGCTGTGACTTCTGGAGACAACAACCAAGGTCACATCATTGGTATAGGTAAAGTACAAATTACCTCTTCTACTTTTATTGATAATGTTAGATATGTTGACGGTCTTAAGCATAATTTATTAAGCATTAGTCAATTATGTGATAAAGGTTATGATGTTATGTTTAAACCATCACTATGCATCGTGACAAACCCAAATGACAATAGTTTAGTTTTTAAAGGATTAAGACGTGGAAATGTGTATGTTGTAGACCTTGAGGATCTTGCCAAACACAATCCATGTTTAGTTGTTAATGAAACTAAGGATAATGATGCTAGTTGGCTATGGCACCGTAAGTTAGGTCATGCAAGCATGGACACAATATCCAAACTAGTTAAAAGAGATTCTGTGATAGGTTTGCCAAAATTAAAATTTAAAAAGAATAAAATATGTGAAGCATGTCAATTTGGCAAACAATCTAGGAACTCATTTAAATCTATAAATTGTGTCTCTACCTCTAGACCTCTAGAACTACTACACATGGACCTATTTGGACCAACTAGAACCACTAGTCTAGGTGGAAATAAATATGGTCTAGTCATTGTAGATGATTATTCTAGATACACTTGGGTTATGTTCTTAGCACATAAAGATCAAGCTTTTTCAGTCTTTAAAAGGTTTCATAAGGAAGTAACTAATGCTAGAGATTCTTCAGTCATAGCCATTAGAAGTGACCATGGAACCAAATTTGAAAATCAGTTATTCGATGAGTTTTGTAGTAAAAAGGGAATAACTTATAATTTTTCTGCTCCTAGGACACCACAACAGAATGGAGTTGTAGAGAGGAAAAATAGAACTCTAGAGGAAATGGCTAGAACTATGTTGTGTGAAAGCAACCTCCCTAAGTACTTTTGGGGAGAAGCCATCAATACTTCATGTCATATATTAAATAGAGTTTTATTGAGACCCATTATAAAGAAAACACCTTATGAACTTTGGAAAAATAGAAAACCAAAGGTAAACTATTTTCATGTCTTCGGATGTAGGTGTTTTGTTCATAATAATGGGAAAGATAATCTAGAAAAATTTGACTCAAAATCTGATGAGGTTATATTCTTGGGGTACTCTACAACTAGCAAAGCCTATAGAGTCTTTAATAAGAGAACCCTAGTCATAGAAGAATCTATACATGTTATTTTTGATGACTCGAGTGATATCTCCTCTAGTAAGAGAGTTAATTTTGATGATGATACGGAAATTCTTGAAGAAAAGATTGATGAGATGACATTACAAGATAACAATCAAAAATTAATTGAAGATGCATCATCAAGCCAAGAGACTATAGTAGATCATGGGCTAACTAAGGCTTGGAGGTTTGCTCACGGGCATCCTAAGGAATTAGTTCTAGATGATCCATCTCAACCCGTTAGGATAAGAGCATCCCTTAGGAACTTAAACACTCATCTAGCTTTCGTTTCACATTTTGAGCCCAAACACATAGAAGAAGCTGAAAAAGATGTAAATTAGATAAATGCAATGCAAGAAGAATTAAACCAAAATACTAGAAACAAGGTATGGAATCTAGTCGAAAGACTTTCAGAATATCCAATTATAGGTACCAAATGGATTTATAAAAATAAACTTGATGAAAATGGAATTATAATAAGGAATAAGGCTAGACTAGTAGCAAAGGGCTATAATCAAGAAGAAGGTATAGATTTTGATGAAACCTTTGCCCCTGTAGCTAGACTTGAGGCTATTAGATTATTATTAGCGTTTGCATGCTCTAAGGATTTCAAGTTATTTCAAATGGATGTAAAAAGTGCATTTCTAAATGGGTATATTAATGAGGAGGTATATGTAGAACAATCCCTGGTTTTGAAAATCATCAATACCCTAATCACGTTTATAAATTGAACAAAGCACTTTATGGTTTGAAACAAGCACCTAGAGCATGGTATGAAAGACTTAGCAAATTTCTATTAGATCATGAATTCTCTAGGAGAAATGTAGATACAACACTATTTCTGAAAAAGAAAAACAAAGATATGTTATTAGTGCAGATTTACGTTGATGATATTATTTTTGGTGCTACTAACAATCGCCTCTGCGAAGAATTTGCTGACTTGATGCAGAGTGAATTTGAGATGAGCATGATGGGAGAGCTGAATTACTTCCTCGGGCTTCAAATCAAACAATCTGAAGGGGGCATCTTCATCAATCAAGCCAAATACATCAAGGAGATGCTTAAGAAGTTTGATATGGAGGGAAACAAGTCAATCAGCACCCCCATGAGCTCATCATGCAAATTAGACCAAGATGAATCAGGTAAATCTGTAGATCAGAAACTATATAGAGGTATGATAGGATCTTTATTGTATCTTATAGCAAGTAGACCTGATATCATGTTTAGTGTTTGCATGTGTGCTAGATATCAGTCTAATCCTAAGGAATCACATCTAATTGCAGTTAAGAAAATCTTTAAATACCTAATAGGAACTAAGAATATAGGTTTATGGTATTCTAAAGAATCTAGCCTAAAATTAATAGGATACACAGATTCAGAGTTTGCTGGATGTAAACTTGATAGAAAAAGTACCAGCGGGTCTTGTCAATTTCTAGGAGAAAACTTAATATCATGGTTTAGCAAGAAACAAAACTCGGTTGCATTATCTACTGCTGAAGCTGAATATGTTGCAGCCGGGAGTTGTTGTGCTCAAATCTTATGGATCAAACAACAATTAGAAGATTATGGCATTAAACAAGATAAAATACCCATTAATTGTGATAATACAAGTGCCATTAATCTAACTAAGAATCCAATTCAGCATTCAAGAACTAAACATATTGAGATAAGACATCACTTCATAAGAGATCATGTACTGAATGGTAATGTGACACTACAATTTGTTTGTACTGATGATCAATTAGCTGATATTTTTACAAAACCCCTACGTGAAGAGAGATTTAGTGTGCTTAGGAGGGGATTAGGAGTGATTGATCCATCCTAGTGGTATTTTCCACTAGATTTAATTGATTTTGATGATTAGATTGTGATTAATATAGAGTTTCGTTTCAATGATCATCAAATCAGATCATAATTTAGTGATTTTCCCTCATTCGGCACGAACATAGCATGATTTTTAGGTGCGTGCCAGAGTTCGAGACGACTCGAGCAAGTTTCAGAGTCAGCTCGTAAGGGGGAGTCGACTCGCGCATTTGCGGGAGTCGACTCGAGATCGATGGCAGCAGAGGGGGAGTCGACTCGCATACAGACGGGAGTCGACTCGAGGTTAACAGGCACATAAGGAGAGTCGACTCGCGCCTATTTTGGAGTCAACTCGAGGTCGAGTCGACTCGCGACTCAGAGGAGTCGACTCGCAGTCGGGATCCGACTTTTTAACCCTAACTCCATCGTTTAGAAAACACTTATTTTCACCGCCGCCACTGTTCAAAACCCTAGAGCCGACTCCTAGATCGTCTCCGGCCGTCCCTAAGCTTTTTCCCGTCGACCTTTCACCGTCCATTAGCGTTTTACTCCATTCTAGGTCGACCATGCCTCGTAAAACCGTTGTCCCAAACCGGAAGAGGCCCCAACCCGCAACCGGCACCGAGCGACGGGAAGGCGGTCTCCACTGGGAGATACGTCGATTTCGACTATCTCTTCCGGGAGGGCTTTACGATAGGAGAGAGACTTAGGGCCCAGGGCTTAGAGTATTTCCTCACCTTAGATCTCCCCACATACCCTGGACTAGTTAGGGAGTTCTATGGTACCGTCCATAGGGGCGATGGGGGTATAGAGGGCACGGTAGCCGGTGTCCCATTATTCATTTCGGAGTATATCATTGCTCAGGTCCTCCATCTTCCCCAAGTTGGGGTGGCACCCGCACACCCTGAGGATAGGACTGAGGCCCTTACGGCCATTCTAGGGCATCCACCCCAGTCCCCCTTGGATGAGGTATCCGCTAGCTCACTTCCAGTTGAGGTGCGGATCCTCCTGAGCATCCTGTCTAGGTCCCTCTTCCCGAAGACTGGGCGCTTCGACTTTGTTTCTGAGAGGAACCTCGCCCTTATGTTCTATATTCTCCAGGACACCCCAGTCAACTTCCCAAAACTTATTTATAGATATCTATGTGAGCCACTAGATAGACCTAGGCTCACCCTCCCCTACGGCATGATGTTCACCCTTTTGTTTAGGGAGGCCGAGATTCCCATTCCTGAGGGGGAACCCTCTCGCGCATTGCGATGGACAGATCGCATGCGTCCGGGGACCCTACACAGGATGGGGTTTCGGAAGGTAGAGGGGACTTGGGTTAGGAAGTTTTCCACCTCCACACATACCACCAGACATTCCCCTAGTCCTGAGCCAGACTCAGATTATCCTGACTTTCCCTCCACTTCTGCTCCTACCACCTCAGCCGGACCCTCCTCCTCAGCTCCTCAGGTCATGGAGGTCCGGATCGCTCCTGAGCAGCTCCGGGAGTTGCGGCAGGAGATTGTCCGAGATCTGCGAGATGATCTACTTCGGGAGCTCCGGGGTTCAGTGCCTGCTCCCACTCCTGCACCTTCGTCAGCGTTGGTCCCTTCCTTGACAGCCGTGACTGAGATGACGGCCCATGTGCGGGAAGAGATTTACAACGTCCGGAGCCTGATCCAGGCTCAATTCTCCAGTATGAGTGAGGTCACGGGCATCACTCGGAAGATGCGCGATGACATCCAGAAGGACATGAGCACCACTACTCAGGGGGCCGAGCGCTTGTCGAACGTGCTCATCGACAAGATGGACGCACTTCAGAAGTCGGTGACCGAGCTCTCCACTACACATAGCAGGGCCACTTCGTCCATTATCTCTCAGCTCGGGCATCTTACAGATGCGGTCACCCTCCTCATGGAGCAGAACAGATTGAGAGGAGGAGCCACATCCTTGAGGAGACCTTAGCTATTTTTTTGCTTTATTTTGACATGTATTCCTTTTTGCTTTACTTATTGTATTCTCAAATGTATTTACATACACATCAATACAATGAGTAGACATATTCTCTTCAATTGTATGCAATTTGATCTCTAAGTGATTGTTTGTTCTGCTTACCTCCTTTTTGATATGATGACAAAAAGGGGGAGAAATACTTAATAGATATGTAAATGGAATCAACATAAAAGGAATCAAAATGAGAATTAAAACATAATTTGTTCTTAGTGGATTTGGTACCTCGAGGCTCATTATCTCTCTGTTGGGGCTCCTAATGGAGTAATCTCCAGAATCTATTCAAGGGATATTCGGAGATTAGTTGAATCCAACTCAAGAACAAATTGTCAGATTTTCCCTCTAAAAACCAAAAATTTCAGTTCAAAAACTTCAATGCATTAAAAAGAAATTCAGAGAATCAAAATAAAGTAGAATGTTGAGGGGGAGAATCTGAATTTTTAAGAAAGATAAATCATTAAATATATATAAGCCAAACAATTGATTGCATGATATGAAGGCTTATATAATTCCAAATGAAAGGAGGAGCTTTAACTCCAAAATTTATTGTTTCACACCTTTCAAGATTGGATAAATCAAATAACCAGACACTTGAATTCATTTATGGATTTTATTTCCTTGTTTATTGAGCAATTCACCTTACATATACTCAATGTTTTGTCATCATCAAAAAGGGGGAGATTGTGGAGTGATTGATCATCACCCTATTTGATTTTGATGAGCTCAAAGCATCTGAGTATATCTCTTGTTTACTAATGAATTCAATTGAGTGTTTCAGTGAAAATCTTGTCTAAAGTGTTTCTAGACTTGGTTCATAATATTTTGGATAAGTTAAGAAGTCAGTTTGAACCAAAGTCTGAGACTCGAGTCGACTCCAGAGTATTACGAGTCGACTCCAAGCGTATCAGAATCACTGGCACGGGCTCGAGTCGACTCCGGACCATTACGAGTCGACTCCGACTGAGAACAGACAGACGAACAGAAGGGCACAACTTAAAACCTGTCAGCGAGTCGACTCCTGAAGTGCGCGAGTCGACTCCGATGTTTACCGAGTCGACTCCGGAGTAGTATGAGTCGACTCCAAGGAGCTACAGACAGAAAAGTCAGAGAGCGATTTTCGACCCTGAGATTCGAGTCGACTCCTGTGGAACGCGAGTCGACTCCGATGGTTGGCAGGTCGACTCCAAAGAAAGCGAGAGTCGACTCTCAGTGGTACACAAGGCAAAAGTCAGAGAGGAGTTTTCGGACTCTGAGATTCGAGTCGACTCCCGCAATACGCGAGTCGACTCCGAGACAGCGCGACCCCAAAAAGACAGAAGACCGATTTACTGTCTCTGAGAGCCGAGTCGACTCCCAGACAGCTCGAGTCGACTCCAAGGCAGCGCTACACCAAAAAGGCAAAAGGCTATGTTTCGGAAACTGAGAGCCGAGTCGACTCCGGAGAAGTTCGAGTCGACTCCAAGACTGGACGAGCCAAAAGACAGAAGATCGGAAGTTCGAGCTCTGAGCGCCGAGTCGACTCCCAGGATTGTCGAGTCGACTCGAGTGGGCCAAGTTGAAAATTAGCTCCATGGATTTCATGAGATGAGCCGACTCCGAAAATGCCAAGTCAGCTCCAGAAGTTGGCGAGTCGACTCCGGGTCAAGACGAGTTGACTCCCAGTCGAAGAGGCTACTTTAATTCAAATCCGGAACAGTTGCCGAGTCGACTCCCGAAAAGCATGAGTCGACTCCCGCTACAGCCGAGTCGACTCCTGATCGCGCGAGTCGACTCCGACCCCCCAACGGACATATTGTCAGGTTGTGCAGAGTGTGCAGAACGGGCAGAAAAAGGTGTCTAACGGCTAGTTTCCGTGGGGGATGGCTTAAATAGCCACAGAGGACTGTAGCAAGGCAGAGAACAACCATTCCATTCAAAGAAATCAAGCTTTCATTCTCTGCAAGTGGTTTTTCAACGAAAAGAGGGAAGAGCGCCATAACTCCAGCCAACTACCTCTTCCCAAACATTGAAAGAGATCTCCTCCTGCATTCAAGTCGACCAGACATTCAAGAGGAGACCCGAAGTTCAAGAAGCCCTACTCTACTCCAACTCAAACGTGTTTGAGGGCTCTTAACTTCTCTCTAGTTTATATTATTATTTATCTGCTTTTGAGAAGCTCTGTTTTTCTGTTTGTTGTCATTATTTCCATCTTGTCTTTGCTTGGTTCAATCGGGGGATTGAATCAAGGGTGTAGAGGTTGGTTGGTGAGCCGAGTGTAAAACCAACGTGTAAGGGTTCGATTGTGATCCCGGAAAAACAATCGGGGTGGTTCTAGTCGGTGAGCCAGGGAAAACCGACCGAGTTCGTTGTGAGCTCGTAAAACAACAAGTTTGGTTGTGAGCTTGTAAAACAACCGACTGTAATTTAAGGGGTTATAGTGAATTCCCAAGTGAGACTTGGGGAGTGGACGTAGGAGCAAGGGTTAGCTCCGAACCACTATAAAACATTGTGTTTGTGATTGTTTGTCTCTCTCTTGTTCTCTCATTTCATTCACAGCACATAACAACTAACTAATCATCTCGCAAAAGCATTAATTAGTCATCCACAAAAGTTTTAATTGCAAAATTATTTTAAAACCCAATTCACCCCCCCTCTTTGGTTGTCTATCTGGGCAACACTTCTGCCTTTTTGGTGTAGCGCTGCCTTGGAGTCGGCTCGAGCTGTCTGGGAGTCGACTCGGCTCTCAGAGACAGTAAATCGGTCTTCTGTCTTTTTGGGGTCGTGCTGTCTCGGAGTCGACTCGCGTATTGCGGGAGTCGACTCGAATCTCAGAGTCCGAAAACTCCTCTCTGACTTTTGCCTTATGTACCACTGAGAGTCGACTCTCGTTTTCTTTGGAGTCGACCTGCCAACCATCGGAGTCGACTCGCGTTCCACAGGAGTCGACTCGAATCTCAGGGTCGAAAATCGCTCTCTGACTTTTCTGTCTGTAGCTCCTTGGAGTCGACTCATACTACTCCGGAGTCGACTCGGTAAACATCGGAGTCGACTCGCGCACTTCAGGAGTCGACTCTCTGACAGGTTTTAAGTTGTGCCCTTCTGTTCGTCTGTCTGTTCTCAGTCGGAGTCGACTCGTAATGGTCTGGAGTCGACTCGAGCCCGTGCCAGTGATTCTGATACGCTTGGAGTCGACTCGTAATACTCTGGAGTCGACTCGAGTCTCAGACTTTGGTTCAAACTGACTTCTTAACTTATCCAAAATATTATGAACCAAGCCTAGAAACACTTTAGACAAGATTTTCACTGAAACACTCAATTGAATTCATTAGTAAACAAGAGATATACTCAGATGCTTTGAGCTCATCAAAATCAAATAGGGTTATGATCAATCACTCCACAATCTCCTCCTTTTTGATGATGACAAAACATTGAGTATATGTAAAGTGAATTGCTCAATAAACAAGAAAATAAAATCCATAAATGAATTCAAGTGTCTGGTTATTTGATTTATCCAATCTTGAAAGGTGTGAAACAATAAATTTTGGAGTTAAAGCTCCTCCTTTCATTTGGAATTATATAAGCCTTCATATCATGCAATCAATTGTTTGGCTTATATATATTTAATGATTTATCTTTCTTAAAAATTCAGATTCTTCCCCTCAACATTCTACTTTGTTTTGATTCTCTGAATTTTTTTTTAATGCATTGAAGTTTTTGAACTGAAATTTTTGGTTTTTAGAGGAAAAATCTGACAATTTGTTCTTGAGTTGGATTCAACTAATCTCCAAATATTCCTTGAATAGATTCTGGAGACTACTCCATTAGGAGCCCCAACAGAGAGATAATGAGCCTCGAGGTACCAAATCCACTAAGAACAAATTATGTTTTAATTCTCATTTTGATTCCTTTTATGTTGATTCCATTTATATATCTATTAAGTATTTCTCCCCCTTTTTGTCATCATATCAAAAAGGAGGTAAGCAGAACAAACAATCACTTAGAGATCAAAATGCACACAATTGAAGAGAATATGTCTACTCATTGTATTGATGTGTATGTAAATACAGTTGAGAATACAATGAGTAAAGCAAAAAGGAATACATGTCAAAATAAAGCAAAAAGCAGCTAAGGTCTCCTCGAGGATGTGGCTCCTCCTCTCAATCTGTTCTGCTCCATGAGGAGGGTGACCGCATCTGTAAGATGCCCGAGCTGAGAGATAATGGACGAAGTGGCCCTGCTATGTGTAGTGGAGAGCTCGGTCACCGACTTCTGAAGTGCGTCCATCTTGTCGATGAGCACGTTCGACAAGCGCTCGGCCCCCTGAGTAGTGGTGCTCATGTCCTTCCGGATGTCATCGCGCATCTTCCGAGTGATGCCCGTGACCTCACTCATACTGGAGAATTGAGCCTGGATCAGGCTCCGGACGTTGTAAATCTCTTTCCGCACATGGGCCGTCATCTCAGTCACGGCTGTCAAGGAAGGGACCAACACTGACGAAGGTGCAGGAGTGGGAGCAGGCACTGAACCCCGGAGCTCCCGAAGTAGATCATCTCGCAGATCTCGGACAATCTCCTGCCGCAACTCCCGGAGCTGCTCAGGAGCGATCCGAACCTCCATGACCTGAGGAGCTGAGGAGGAGGGTCCGGCTGAGGTGGTAGGAGCAGAAGTGGAGGGAAAGTCAGGATAATCTGAGTCTGGCTCAGGACTAGGGGAATGTCTGGTGGTATGTGTGGAGGTGGAAGACTTCCTAACCCAGGTCCCCTCTACCTTCCGAAACCCCATCCTGTGTAGGGTCCCCGGACGCATGCGATCTGTCCATCGCAATGCGCGAGAGGGTTCCCCCTCAGAAATGGGAATCTCGGCCTCCCTAAACAAAAGGGTGAACATCATGCTGTAGGGGAGGGTGAGCCTAGGTCTATCTAGTGGCTCACATAGATATCTATAAATAAGTTTTGGGAAGTTGACTGGGGTGTCCTGGAGAATATAGAACATAAGGGCGAGGTTCCTCTCAGAAACAAAGTCGAAGCGCCCAGTCTTCGGGAAGAGGGACCTAGACAGGATGCTCAGGAGGATCCGCACCTCAACTGGAAGTGAGCTAGCGGATACCTCATCCAAGGGGGACTGGGGTGGATGCCCTAGAATAGTCGTAAGGGCCTCAGTCCTATCCTCAGGGTGTGCGGGTGCCACCCCAACTTGGGGAAGATGGAGGACCTGAGCAATGATATCCTCCGAAATGAATAATGGGACACCGGCTACTGTGCCCTCTATACCCCCATCGCCCCTATGGACGGTACCGTAGAACTCCCTAACTAGTCCAGGATATGTGGGGAGATCTAAGGTGAGGAAATACTCTAAGCCCTGGGCCCTAAGTCTCTCTCCTATCGTAAAGCCCTCCCGGGAGAGATAGTCGAAATCGACGTATCTCCCGGTGGAGACCGCCTTCCTGGCGCACGGCCTCGAGGGAACCGCCCTCGGCGGGGAACGAGCCGGAGGTTGTGGCCTCGCGGGATCGTTCCGAGCCTTGGAACGTCGCTCGGTGCCGGTTGCAGGTTGGGGCCTCTTCCGGCTTGGGACAACGGTTTTACGAGGCATGGTCGACCTAGAATGGAGTAAAATGCTAATGGACGGTGAAAGGTCGACGGGAAAAAGCTTAGGGACGGCCGGAGACGATCTAGGAGTCGGCTCTAGGGTTTTGAACAGTGGCGGCGGTGAAAATAAGTGTTTTCTAAATGATGGAGTTAGGGTTAAAAAGTCGGATCCCGACTGCGAGTCGACTCCTCTGAGTCGCGAGTTGACTCGACCTCGAGTCGACTCCAAAATAGGCGCGAGTCGACTCTCCTTATGTGCCTGTTAACCTCGAGTCGATTTCCGTCTGTATGCGAGTCGACTCCCCCTCTGCTGCCATCGATCTCGAGTCGACTCCCGCAAATGCGCGAGTCGACTCCCCCTTACGAGCCGACTCTGAAACTTGCTCGAGTCGTCTCGAACTCTGGCACGCACCTAAAAATCATGCTATGTTCGTGCCGAATGAGGGAAAATCACTAAATTATGATCTGATTTGATGATCATTGAAACGAAACTCTATATTAATCACAATCTAATCATCAAAATCAAATGAATCTAGTGGAAAATACCACTAGGATGGATCAATCACTCCTAATCCCCTCCTAAGCATACTAAATCTCTCTTCACTTAGGGATTTTGTAAAAATGTCAGCTAATTGATCATCAGTACAAACAAATTGTAGTGTCACATCACCATTCAGTACATGATCTCTTATAAAGTGATGTCTTATCTCAATATGTTTAGTTCTTGAATGCTGAATTGGATTCTTAGTTAGATTAATGGCACTTGTATTATCACAATTAATGGGTATTTTATCTTGTTTAATGCCATAATCTTCTAATTGTTGTTTGATCCATAAGATTTGAGCACAACAACTCCCGGCTGCAACATATTCAACTTCAGCAGTAGATAATGCAACCGAGTTTTGTTTCTTGCTAAACCATGAGATTAAGTTTTCTCCTAGAAATTGACAAGACCCGCTGGTACTTTTTCTATCAAGTTTACATCCAGCAAAGTCTGAATCTGTGTATCCTATTAATTTTAGGCTAGATTCTTTAGAATACCATAAACCTATATTCTTAGTTCTTATTAGGTATTTAAAGATTCTCTTAACTGCAATTAGATGTGATTCCTTAGGATTAGACTGATATCTAGCACACATGCAAACACTAAACATGATGTCAGGTCTACTTGCAGTAAGATACAATAAAGATCCTATCATACCTCTATATAGTTTCTGATCTACAGATTTACCTGATTCATCTTGGTCTAATTTGCATGATGAGCTCATGGGGGTGCTGATTGACTTGTTCCCCTCCATATCAAACTTTTTAAGCATCTCCTTGATATATTTGGCTTGATTGATGAAGATGCCTCCTTCAGACTGTTTTATTTGAAGCCCGAGGAAGTAATTCAGCTCTTCCATCATGCTCATATCAAATTCACTCTGCATCAAATCAGCAAATTCTTCGCAGAGGCGATTGTTAGTAGCACCGAAAATAATATCAACGTAAATCTGCACTAATAACATATCTTTGTTTTACTTTTTCAGAAATAGTGTTGTATCTACATTTCCCCTAGAGAATTCATGATCTAATAGAAATTTGCTAAGTCTTTCATACCATGCTCTAGGTGCTTGTTTCAAACCATAAAGTGCTTTGTTCAATTTATAAACGTGATTAGGGTATTGATGATTTTCAAAACTAGGGGGTTGTTCTACATATACCTCCTCATTAATATACCCATTTAGAAATGCACTTTTTACATCCATTTGAAATAACTTGAAATTCTTAGAGCATGCAAATGCTAATAATAATCTAATAGCCTCAAGTCTAGCTACAGGGACAAAGGTTTCATCAAAATCTATGCCTTCTTCTTGATTATAGCCCTTTGCTACTAGTCTAGCCTTATTCCTTATTACAATTCCATTTTCATCAAGTTTATTTTTATAAATCCATTTGGTACCTATAATTGGATATTCTGAAGGTCTTTCGACTAGATTCCATACCTTGTTTCTAGTAAATTGGTTTAATTCTTCTTGCATTGCATTTATCCAATTTACATCTTTTTCAGCTTCTTCTATGTGTTTGGGCTCAAAATGTGAAACGAAAGCTAGATGAGTGTTTAAGTTCCTAAGGGATGCTCTAGTCCTAATAGGTTGAGACGGATCATCTAGAATTAATTCCTTAGGATGCCCGTGAGCATACCTCCAAGCTTTAGTTAGCCCATGATCTACTATAGTCTCTTGGCTTGATGATGCATCTTCAATTAATTTTTGATTGTTATCTTGTAATGTCATCTCATCAATCTTTTCTTCAAGAATTTCCGTATCATCATCAAAATTAACTCTCTTACTAGAGGAGATATCACTCGAGTCATCAAAAACAACATGTATAGATTCTTCTATGACTAGGGTTCTCTTATTAAAGACTCTATAGGCTTTGCTAGTTGTAGAGTACCCCAAGAATATAGCCTCATCAGATTTTGAGTCAAATTTTCCTAGATTATCTTTTCCATTATTATGAACAAAACACCTACATCCGAAGACATGAAAATAGTTTACCTTTGGTTTTCTGTTTTTCCAAAGTTCATAAGGTGTTTTCTTTATAATGGGTCTCAATAAAACTCTATTTAATATATGACATGAAGTATTGATGGCTTCTCCCCAAAAGTACTTAGGGAGGTTGCTTTCACACAACATAGTTCTAGCCATTTCCTCTAGAGTTCTATTTTTTCTCTCTACAACTCCATTCTGTTGTGGTGTCCTAGGAGCAGAAAAATTATGAGTTATTCCCTTTTTACTACAAAACTCATCGAATAACTGATTTTCAAATTCGGTTCCATGGTCACTTCTAATGGCTATGACTGAAGAATCTCTAGCATTAGTTACTTCCTTATGAAACCTTTTAAAGACTGAAAAAGCTTGATCTTTATGTGCTAAGAACATAACCCAAGTGTATCTAGAATAATCATCTACAATGACTAGACCATATTTATTTCCACCTAGACTAGTGGTTCTAGTTGGTCCAAATAGGTCCATGTGTAGTAGTTCTAGAGGTCTAGAGGTAGAGACACAATTTATAGATTTAAATGAGTTCCTAGATTGTTTGCCAAATTGACATGCTTCACATATTTTATTCTTTTCAAATTTTAATTTTGGCAAACCTATCACAGAATCTCTTTTAACTAGTTTAGATATTGTGTCCATGCTTGCATGACTTAACTTACGGTGCCATAACCAACTAGCATCATTATCCTTAGTTTCATTAATAACTAAACATGGATTGTGTTTGGCAAGATCCTCAAGGTCTACAACATACACATTTCCACGTCTTATTCCTTTAAAAACTAAACTATTGTCATTTGGATTTGTTACGATGTATAGTGATGGTTTAAACATAACATCATAACCTTTATCACATAATTGACTAATGCTTAATAAATTATGCTTAAGACCGTCAACATATCTAACATTATCAATAAAAGTAGAAGGGGTAATTTGTACTTTACCTATACCAATGATGTGACCTTGGTTGTTGTCTCCAGAAGTCACAGCACCTCCCTTCTTAGCTTCAAGGGTGAAGAATTAATCCTTGTCACCCGTCATGTGTCTTGAACAGGCACTATCCAAGTACCAGCAATTTTTGTTGACCTTGGCTGCAAGACACTCCTACACAAGCAGATCATATAATTTTAGGTATCCAAGTTTTCTTGGGTCCTTCATGGTTAGTCATGTTGGTTCCTTTTGGAACCCATACCCTTTTGATTTTTCTTTTAGTTTTCTCTTTCCTATAGTCACATACATTTGCTTTATGTCCTACAGTTCCACAACAAAAACAGGTTATTTTCTTAGTTTTACTTTCCCCTGCTTTAACAAAAAAGTTACTAAGAAGTTTTTGCTTATTTTTAGGTTTATATCCTAAACCTGCTCTATTGAATACAGCTCGTTGACTATTAAGTATCATATTCAATTTTTCAGAACTGTATGTAAATTTTTCAACCAAAGGTTTGTATTTTTCAAGTTCTTTAGTTAGTGTTTGTTTTTCCGTTTTTAGAATATTCAATTCTTTTGTAAGATTCTCTTTTAAGATTTGTTTATTGTTTTTAAGTTCTGAATTTTCCTTAATTAGTTTTTCATTATCTTTACTCAAGGTATTAGTTTGTTGACTTAAGAGTTGGTTGCTTGTCTTAAGTTCTAAATTTTCTTTGGTGATAAAGTCCTTATCCTTAACCAATTTATCGTATTTATGTAGGTATGATTGATTAGCTAGCTTTAGCTCTTTATTCTTAATATTTATAGCCTTATATTCAATCATAAGTTCATTAAATGCATCATACAGTTCATCAAACGTAAAATCTAGATGTGTTTCGGATGTTACCTCACTGTCATTGGCCATGAAGCAGAAATTGGCCTTTTCTTCTAGTTCCTCATCCGATGATGACGATGATGCGTCGGAGTCCGATAGGGTGGTGACAAGAGCTTTCTTCTTCTAGTACTTGCTCCCCTTCTTCAGTAGGGGACACTCAGCTCTGATGTGCCCCGGCTTCTTGCACTCATAACACCCAATCCCCTCATTTTCCCTTTTCTTACCTTTATCCTTCCGATAGGAATTTGAGGGCCCTCTTCTTTGATGAAAGGTCTTCTTTTGATTGATGAATCTTCTGAATTTGCGCACGAGAAGAGCCTCATCATTTTCTCCCTCATGATCTCTTCTTCACTGCTGCTACTGCAAGACAAGTCCTTGTTAGATGATGTAGATTTAAGAGCTATTACCTTTTTCTTATGGGAGGACTCTTCTTCGCTGTGCTGCTTCATTGTTAGCTCGTGAGTCATTAGGGATCCAAGGAGCTCTTCAAGTGGAAGCTTGTTCAAGTCCTTAGCTTCTTGGATTGCCGTCACCTTGGCTTCCCATGACCTTGGTAGACAGCGAAGAATTTTCCTGACAAGATCACTGTTAGTATAGTTTTTGCCAAGGCTTTTTAGGCCATTGACAATGTCAGTAAACCTAGTGAACATGCTAGTGATTGTCTCATTAGAATCCATCTTAAATAGTTCATACTTATGAACTAATATATTTATTTTGGATTCTTTGACTTGATTCGTGCCCTCATGGGTCACTTCAAGTCTGTCCCAAATCTCTTTTGCAGAATTGCAAGTAGAGACTCTATTGAATTCATTCCTATCTAATGCACAGTAAAGCACATTCATTGCTTTGGAATTGAGTTGTGCCTTTCTCATGTCATGGTCATCCCAATCCTTTTCGAGTTTGGGTACCGTGACACCCTCTACATAAATGGATGGGATATATGGTCCATTTACTACAATGGTCCACATCTCATAGTCTTGGGCTTGGATGAATATTCTCATCCTAGCCTTCCAATATGAGTAGTCGGATCCATTAAAGAATGGGGGTCTTTGGATGGACTGACCCTCAATGTGGGAAGATCCAAATGGGGTTGTCATTTCGATCTTTTACTCTTAGCGTAGAAGAGTTTAGGCTCTGATACCACTTGTTGCCCAGATAGACAACCCAAGAGGGGGGGTGAATTGGGTTTTAAAATAATTTTGCAATTAAAACGTTGTGGATGACTAATTAATGCTTTACCAAGATGATTAATTAATTGCTATGTGCTGTGAATGAAATGAGAGTAAAAGAAAGAGACAAACAATCACAAACACAAGGCTTTTATAGTGGTTCGGAGCTAACCCTTGCTCCTACGTCCACTCCCCAAGTCTCACTTGGGAATTCACTATAACCCCTTGGATTACAGCCGGTTGTTTTACAAGCTTACAACCAAACTTGTTGTTTTACGAGCTCACAACGAACTCGGTCGGTTTTTCCTGGCTCACCGACTAGAACCACCCCGATTGTTTTTCCGGAATCACAATCGAACCCTTACACGTTGGTTTTACACTCGGCTCACCAACCAACCTCTACACCCTTGATTCAATCCCCCGATTGAACCAAGCAAAGACAAGATGGAAATAATGACAACAAACAGAAAAACAGAGCTTCTCAAAAGCAGATAAATAACAATATAAACTAGAGAGAAGTTAAGAGCCCTCAAACACGTTTGAGTTGGAGTAGAGTAGGGCTTCTTGAACTTCGGGTCTCCTCTTGACTGTCTGGTCGACTTGAATGCAGGAGGAGATCTCTTTCAATGTTTGGAAAGAGCTAGTTGGATGGAGTTATGGCGCTCTTCCCTCTTTTCGTTGAAAAACCACTTGCAGAGAATGAAAGCTTGATTTCTTTGAATGGAATGGTTGTTCTCTGCCTTGCTACAGTCCTCTGTGGCTATTTAAGCCATCTCCCATGGAAACTAGCCGTTAGACACCTTTTTCTGCCCGTTCTGCACACTCTGCACAACCTGACAATATGTCCGTTGGGGGTCGGAGTCGACTCGCGCGATCAGGAGTCGACTCGGCTGTAGCGGGAGTCGACTCATGCTTTTCTGGAGTCGACTTGGCAACTATTCCGGATTTGAATTAAAGTAGCCTCTTCGACTGGGAGTCGACTCGTCTTGACCCGGAGTCGACTCGCCAACTTCTGGAGCTGACTTGGCATTTTCGGAGTCGGCTCATCTCACGAAATCCATGGAGCTAATTTTCAACTTGGCCCACTCGAGTCGACTCGACAATCCTGGGAGTCGACTCGGCGCTCAGAGCCCGAACTCCCGATCTTCTGTCTTTTGGCTCGTCCAGTCTTGGAGTCGACTCGAACTTCTCCGGAGTCGACTCGGCTCTCAGTTTCCGAAACATAGCCTTCTGCCTTTTTGGTGTAGCGCTGCCTTGGAGTCGACTCGAGCTGTCTGGGAGTCGACTCGGCTCTCAGAGACAGTAAATCGGTCTTCTGTCTTTTTGGGGTCGCGCTGTCTCGGAGTCGACTCGCGTATTGCGGGAGTCGACTCGAATCTCAGAGTCCGAAAACTCCTCTCTGACTTTTGCCTTGTGTACCACTGAGAGTCGACTCTCGCTTTCTTTGGAGTCGACCTGCCAACCATCGGAGTCGACTCGCGTTCCACAGGAGTCGACTCGAATCTCAGGGTCGAAAATCGCTCTCTGACTTTTCTGTCTGTAGCTCCTTGGAGTCGACTCATACTACTCCGGAGTCGACTCGGTAAACATCGGAGTCGACTCGCGCACTTCAGGAGTCGACTCGCTGACAGGTTTTAAGTTGTGCCCTTCTGTTCGTCTGTCTGTTCTCAGTCGGAGTCGACTCGTAATGGTCCGGAGTCGACTCGAGCCCGTGCCAGTGATTCTGATACGCTTGGAGTCGACTCGTAATACTCTGGAGTCGACTCGAGTCTCAGACTTTGGTTCAAACTGACTTCTTAACTTATCCAAAATATTATGAACCAAGTCTAGAAACACTTTAGACAAGATTTTCACTGAAACACTCAATTGAATTCATTAGTAAACAAGAGATATACTCAGATGCTTTGAGCTCATCAAAATCAAATAGGGTTATGATCAATCACTCCACAAAAAGTTTGGGTCGACCCAAGCACGGGCAGAAGCATAACGGCTAGTTGTGCAGAAGTGCTTTTTGGACTCTCAACGGCTATAAACGGCTAGTTTCTTCAATCCAACGGTCAGGAAGGACTATTTGGAGGTTGAAGAAGTATTTAAGAGGGAGTATTCATTAGAAGAAGGAAGCTTTGGAAAAGACATTAAGTGCATTCAAGAGAAAACCCTAGCAAGGCAAGCTTCATTCAATTGCTTCATTCAAAGAGCCAAAAGAAAGTGGTTGAGCAGATTCCAAGAGACATTAAGAGCTCCACCAACCCTTGAAGAGTGAAGCAATCTTGACAAAGAAGAGAAGAGCCTTATTAAAGGGATAATTATATTCTAAACTCT
>NW_024069954.1:0-23496 GCF_009389715.1 Phoenix dactylifera
CGGCAATAGGAAGCCTCAATGTATGCCATGCTGTGTACACGACCTGATATAGCTCTTGCTGTGAGTGTCACAAGCAGATATCAGTCGAATCCAGGTGAAGAACACTGGACAGCTGTGAAGAATATTCTTAAGTACTTGAGAAGAACTAAAGATTTATTCTTGGTTTTGGAGGATCATCAGAGTTAAAGGTAGAAGGGTACACAGATTCAGACTTCATGAATGATGTCGATGACAGGAAGTCAACATCTGGATATGTATTCTTGTGCAATGGTGGTACGGTAAATTGGAAGAGTTCTAAACAACCGATCATTGCTGATTCTACTATGGAAGCTGAATACATCGCCGCCTCTGAAGCTGCTAAGGAAGGCTTCTGGTTCAAGAAATTCATTGCAGGAGTTGGACGTGATGACATCAGATGCCATAACACTCTACTGCGATAATAATGGCGCCATAGCCCTTGCTAAGGAGCCAAGGTCTCATCAGAAGTCTAAGCATATAGAGCGGCGCTTCCATCTCATACGCGACTATGTTGAGAAGAAATATGTAAAGGTGCAGAGAGTAGACTCCGCGGATAATGTGGCGGACCCGTTCACTAAGCAGCTGAGTCAGCAAAAGACTGAAGCCCACCTTGAGAAGATGGGCCTAAGATATATGACCAATTGGCTTTAGTGTAAGTGGGAGATTGTTAGATGTATGCCCTAGAAGCCAATTTGGCTGACACATTGTTGATTCTAGGGACATAATTTTATACTTGACTGTTATTATTGAATAAATAAAAGGCATCTTTTTCATTCATATTATTTATGTGTCTATGAATCGTCCAAGAAATTAATAAGATGATGATACATATTCTCAAGAGTTGAGAATTTGAGCCATGTATCATTGGTGATTAATTTCTAAATGCTCCTGATCAATGGATCATCACGAGGACGGTGATCGATCCGATCAGTGCACAGATCACTTTCCTTCTGGATGGACGAGACTTGAGTCCACAGTGTAGGGACACTGAAGTGATAGTGCAGGTGCTTGTTAGAGAACAAGGGTACTGAGCGTGACCAAGACAAGAAGTCACTTGGATGTCTATCCACTCGTCAGTGACTTGCTTGATGTTGCAGTAGTGTGACTGGTCCTTTGACCTGCGGTGCTTCGGCTACTCACAGTGAGATTATTGTAGTTTGACTGCACACATACATGGTCTCTAGCCATATGGGTCCATGCAGTGTAGATTGGCTGCAGTAAGTTCACTGTAGGAGTAGGGTATGCACCTATAAGGAATCTATCGACCTTGATAGAAGAGGAGTGATCCTATGTGATTTGTTAGACTGAGTTCTAAGACCTTGGCCAGGGCAGTAATATAAAGTGGAAAAAGAGTTTTCCACTATCGAACTCAAGTCGAATAAATCTTGACATATGACAGACGATGGAGTTTGACGAGTTGTCCATGACCTCCGTCCTGTAGGGATCCACGATAGTAGGACTGTATCACACGTTAACTGCACCTAGAGGTTCATCTTTCTATTCTACTGGGTAGCCACTACATGCTGCTAGGTGTCACTGGTGGATGGTGGGACTCATAGGGATTATCTTGATGATCGATAAACCCTAATGAGTTGAGTTGGAATCGTTCCAACCCATTGAAAGGAGTTTTCAATGATATTGTGATAGAGATCATAATATATCTCACTACCAGTCAGAGTAGAACCTATGGGGTCACACATACTAGAAGTATTGACCGATCCGATGGTTGAATAGTGATTATGAATCACGAGTAATCAATTCGATTGATATTCGATTGAAGCCTCTCCCTCTTGAGCCGTGGCCACCCTCTCCCTCTCCTTTGGTTTCAGCCGCAAGCAAGGGAAGAAGAACTCCAAGCAAGTGTTGGCGGCATCCTCTTCCTCCCTTCTTCCTTCCAACGCAGGGAAAAGAAAGAAGGCTGCGTGGGGATTCTTCTTCTTCCTCTTCTTCATCCTTCTTCTTCCTCCTCTCAAGCACAATCAAGGGTTGATTGAAAGAGAAGAGATCAGCCATCAAAAGAAGTCTTTGCAAGGGAGCTAGCACCCCGGGAAGACAAGAAAGCTTTGATCGGTCCTCTGCTTCGTGTGGATACCCGTAGAGGCCGGACGTTTGAACGGCTTCAAACGAACCTTCATCCTAAAACCACGATCATCAGTTTGCGGTGATCATCTACCCGCGCAAGGTGAAGATCTGATCTTCCTAATGGTTTTAAAAGTTTTAATTCTTACCTAATTACGAAAGGTCTCGAAACAACGTTCATGCGATGAACGTCGATCCCGCACATGCCCCCTTTCTGCTGCCATCTGATTTTTGTTTTGAAATATCAGCGGCATGGGCGGGTTCCCAACAGTAAGCAGGTGGGAGGCTTCCCTCACTCAGAGAGTAAGGTCCTAATTATGTAACCACTTTTCATGCTTTCCTAGACACCAATTAGATCAATTAATCTAGTATGACTTGCTCATGTCGGTTCACTCTCGACTTGATTGAGGAGATTTTAATTTAGGTCTCAATTGGGTTTGCTACATCACATGTAAACCTATCTACCCGACTCTCATTCACATCACATGCAAACGGCACATTGCAGGCAGTTATAATCGCAGCAATAATTAAAGCTAAACTTTAAATAGGTGATGATCATGGATTTTAGTTAGGTCGTATTACAAGCACATGAACGTCAATCGATCAACTGGTCTTCAACTCTTGAATTGGTTCCAAGCCTCCTTGATTCGATCCTTGACCAACTCTTGATCCAATCGCCATCAACCGCTTAGACCCCCTCTCATCTCATGCATCATCTTCGACTTGATCGTTGACGTACATCACATCACAGAAATACAACCAAATATAAAATAAAAATAATAATAAATTACATCTTCTTTTAGGAGGCACGCAGGCCTCTCAAAACATCAAATAAGATGCATGCAAGCATCTGAAAAATTACATGACATTGCAGATCACATCGTAGGTCTTTACATTTAATACCAAAAGGGTTTGAATCCTATGATCATCACCACATGCAGCAATTATAATTTTCAGATCTGAAAACTAACTGATTATCTCATGACATAGGTTGCTGATCATGCTAATCATGATTCTAAACTTTGTAATCTCATTAACAATGCAATTAGAATCATCATCTTATCATATAAAAATCAGCATGCAAAAATCAGCACCCTAGAAAAAATCTGCATGCAGAAAATTTTCAGCATGCATAATCTTTCAATTTTCAGATCTAATAAGCCTATTAATAATTAATCCTTACCTTAATCTACGAAGCCTAGGCTCTGATACCACTGTTGGGAACCCGCCCATGCCGCTGAGATTTAAAAAAATTCAGATGCAGCGGAAGAGGCATGCGCGGGATCAACCGTTCATCGCATGAACGTTGTTCAAAAACCGTTCGTAGATAGATAAGGATTAAAAACTTTTAAAACCTTTAGAAGATCAGATCTTCACCTTGTGCGGGTAGATGATCACCGCAAACTGAAGTTCGTGGTTTAGGATGAAGGTTCGCTTGAAGCCGTTCAAGTGCCCGGCCTCTACGGGTATCCACACGAAGCAGAGGACCAATCCAAGCTTTCTATCTCCCCGGGGTGCTAGCTCCCTTGCAGAGATAACTTTTGATGGCTGATCTCCTCTCTTTCAATCAACCCTTGATTGTGCTTGAGAGGAGGAAGAAGAAGGATGAAGAGAGGAAGAAGATCAAAGCCCCTGCAGCCTTCTTTCTTTTCCTTGCGTTGGAAGGGAGAAGGGAGGAGGAAGAGGCCACCAAACAATCTTCCCTTGCTTTCCTTTGCTTGCGGCTGAAGATGGAGAAGGGAGAGGGAGGCCACGGCTGCAAGGAGGAGAGCATCACATGCATTAGGGCGTCAGCCCCCTTTCACCTCCTTATAAAGCATCTAGGGCTCCTACAAGTTAGGAGCCCTAGACTTTTTTCCAAGAGGGGCACCGGCCCCTCTTGTGTTGCCACACCAATGAAGCAAAGGAGGAGGGGCTTGAGCCCCTCCTTCTTGTGTTGCCCTAATCCTCATCTAATGAGGATTGGGAGCCCCTAATGTGGTTTAGCCCTAATCCAATTAGGGTTTAACCAAATCATGAATCAATTGGGTTCAATCTATACTAGTCCTAATCCAATTAGAACTTGAGTGAACCATGACTCAATTGAACTCTTCAATCCTAACCCAATTAGGAGTCATATTGATTCATTAGATTAATAATTAATTAGGACTTAAGAAACCCTAATCAAATTAGGACTTATTTAATTTTAATCCTAATCCAATTAGGACTCTAATTTGAATCCGAAGTCCTAATCCGATTAGGACTCTAGGAATCCTACTCCAAGTAGGAATCCAATTTTAATTCAAAACTCCTAATCTAATTAGGATTGTAGGAATCCTATTCCAAGTAGGAATCCCAGTCCTACTCCAACTAGGATTTCCAGTCCTAATCCAATTAGGACTCTAGGAATCCTACTCGAAGTAGGATTTGTGTTTAAGTCCAATTAATTAATTCTCTTTGATCCTTCTTTAACTGAATATCAATCTAATTGATTACTTGTGATTCCTAATCACGATTCAACCATCGGATCGGTCAATACTTCTAGTGTGTGTGACCCCATAGGTTCTATTCTGACTGGTAGTGAGATATATCATGATCTCTATCACAATATCATTGAAAACTCCTTTCAATGGATTGGAACGATTCCAACTCTACTCATTAGGGTTTATCGATCATCGAGATAATCCCTGTGAGTCCCACCATCCACCAGTGACACCTAGCAGCATGTAGTAGCTACCCAGTGGAATAGAATGATGAACCTCTAGGTGCAGTTATCATGTGATACAGTCCTACTATCGTGGATCCCTATAGGACGGAGGTTATGGATAACTCGTCAAACCCCTTCGTCTGTCATATGTCAAGATTTATTTGACTCGAGTTCGATAGTGGAAAACTCTTTCTCCACTTTATATTACTGCCCTGGCCAAGGTCTTAGAACTCAGTCTAACAAATCACATAGGATCACTCCTCTTCTATCAAGGTCGATAGATTCCATGTAAGTGCATACCCTACTCCTACAGTGAACTTACTGCAGCCAATCTACACTACAAGGACCCATATGACTAGAGACCATGTATACGTGTAGTCAAACTACAATAACCTCACTGTGAGTAGCTGAAGCACCGCAGGTCAAAGGACCAGTCATACTACTGCAACATCAAGCAAGTCACTGACGAGTGGATAGACATCCAAGTGACTTCTTGTCTTGGTCACGCTCAGTACCCTTGTTCTCTAACAAGCACCTGCACTATCACTTCAGTGTCCCTATACTATGGACTCAAGTCTCGTCCATCCAGAAGGAAAGTGATCTGTGCACTGATCGGATCGATCACCGTCCTCGTGATGATCCATTGATCAGGAGCATTTAGAAATTAATCACCAATGATACATGGCTCAAATTCTCAACTCTTGAGAATATGCATCATCATCTTATTAATTTTTGGACGATTCATAGACACATAAATAATATGAATGATAAGATGCCTTTTATTTATTCAATAATAAATAGTCAAGTACAAAATTATGTCCCTAGAATTAACAATGTGTCAGCCAGATTGGCTTCTAGGGCATACATCTAACAGTAGGGTATGCACCTATATGAAATCTATCGACCTTGGTAGATAAGGAGAGATCCTATGTGAATTATAAGATTGAGTTCGTAAGACCTCAGCCGGGGCAGTAAAAATAGTGGAGAAAGAGTTTTCCACTCTCGAACTTAAGTCAAATAAATCTTGACATATGACAGACGATAGGGTTTGACGAGTTGTCCATGACCTCCGTCCTGTAGGGATCCACGATAGTAGAACTATATCATACGATAACTACACCTAGAGGTTCATTATTCTATTCTACTGGATTGCCACTACATATTGCTAGGTGTCACTTGTGGATGTCGGGACTCACGGGCATTTACCTGATGATCGGTAAACCCTGACGAGTAGAACTGAAAGTGTTTCAGTCCACTGAAAGGTGTTTCAGTGATATTGAGATGGAGATCTCAATATGTCTCATTACCAGTTAGATTAGAACCTACGAGGTCACACACATTAGGGGTTCTGATTATTAGGATTGTCGAATTGTGATTTGGAATCACAATGTCAATAAGATTGATGTTTGAAATAACCCACTAAGAGTTAGTGAGTTAAATAAAAAAATTAAATAATTATAATTAGATTATAATTAAGTCTTTTATTGCTGATTAATTGAGTCAAATTATGTTGGGTTTGACCCAAAGAAATTTGACTCAAATCCTAGTCAAGAGTTGGCTAGATCGAGTCCCTGAAAACCCTGCCTAATTCAGCCTTTTTTTCTTGTATAGAGCCTCCTCTTGATGCCTTATTTTGAGGAGTCAAAATAAGCAAGAGGGGGTAGCCAAGAGGGCAAGGAGGGGCGTGGCCCCCTCTCCTTCTTTGCTGGGAGCCAGCGCCCCTTGATTCTTTCCAAGAATCAAGGGGCCCACCAATAAAGGAATGAAGCCAGGAAACCTATTGGGAATAGGATTCCTGGCGCCTAGGCTTTTAAAAACCCCTATTCCCAATAGGTTTCCTGGCGCCTAGGCTTTTAAAAACCCCTATTAATGAAGCCCCACCAAAAGAGCATCCATGAGACTTCTTCTCCCAGGCGTGGGGCAGCAAGGAAATTTTTTTTGGGATTTTAAATTAGTAAGGAAAGGAAGAGAGAAAAGAATCAAGTTTCTTCTTCCTTTGAAGGCTGCACAAGGTGGAATCCTTGTGATTTCTTCTTCCTTCTTCTTCGACATCCAAGAGAGGCTTTTGTAAGGAAATAGCACCTCGGTAAAACCCCATCTCTGATCTTCAGCAACCTCGTGTGGATACTTGTAGAGGCCGGATGTTTGTGCAGCTACAAAGGAACCAAACCAGGATCATCGGTTGCAGTGTTCTTCTACCCGCACAAAGGTGAAGATGAGATCTTCATTTGAACTTTTATATTTCTAATTTGCTAGTAATTTAACAATTCATAATTAATTATTAGATCTTAGTTTAGTCCCCATCTGAATTCAAAAGGGTTCTGAATCATTCTGATTCGGAAAATTTTTGAAATCCACCCGATCCTGTTCCGGCGTATGCGATGCACCGGGGTCGGCATGCGGATTCCGCTGCGATCGTCGCGTCGCTGCAGGGCAATCCAATAGTGGTATCAGAGCCAGGTTTTGGGATCCAATTAAGATAATAGTTAATTGATTATGAATTAGTTCTGATTTTTTTAATTATTATGCATGCTGAAAAATTATGCGTGCTGAAATTTTGTGATGCTGAAATTTTCAGCATGCTGATTTTGTTGGATCGATCATGCGATGTTAGTTTTAAAATTATGATGTGATTATGATGTTTAAAATTAAGGTATTGCATGATCTGGATCTCAGATGGTTGCATAATAAAATTAAAATCAGATCATGCATAAGATGCATGTGGTGATGATCATAGGATTCAAACCCTTTTGGTATCAAATGTAAAGACCTGCGATGTGATCTGTAATGTGATGTAATATTTTCAGATGCTTGCATGCATCTTATTTGATGTTTTGAGGGGCCTGCGTGCCTTCTAAAAGGGATGTAATTTATTTCTATATCTGGTTGTATTTCTGTGATGTAATGTACGTCAATGATCAGTCAAAGATAGTACATGAGATGAACAGCGATATGAGCAGTTGATGGTGATTGGATCAAGAGTTGATCAAGGATCGAATCAAGAAGGCTTAGGACCAATTCAAGAGTTGAAGACCAGCTGATCGACTGACATGCATGTGCTTGTAATATGACCTAATTAGAATCCATGATCATCATTTATTTAAAATTCAGCTTTTATTTATTGCTGCGATTTTAACTGCCTGCGATGTGCCGTTTGCATGTGATGCGAATGTATGCGGGGTAGATAGATTTACATGTGATGCAAACTAATAGACCAATCCAAATGAGTCCTAAACTAAAACCTCCTCAATCAAGTCGAGAGTGAATCAATATGAGCGAGTCATATTAGATTAATTGATCTAATTGGTGTCTAGGAAAGCATGAAAGGTGGTTACTTAATTAGAACCTTACTCTCTGAGTAAGGGAAGCCTCCCACCTGCTTACCTGGCTAATTGCTCGATTACCTCTTATGAAGAGCTCAAGTTGCAAACACTAAGACATGATTAACCAATATTAAGTCCATAGGTCTTCCACCGTAGTAGAGCTGCTAAGGTCTTTCTAATGTTGACTTGTCTCGGCTGGACATAGTGGGCAAGTTGCATCAGGAGGCTGGACCTCTCTATAGACATGAGATGTTGTAAGGGTAAAGGTGGGGTTGGGCACCAATAACTGTTAGGTGAGGACCCAATGACGACTTTATTTCTACGGTTATATGGTGGGTCTGACTTAACTAAGGAACGGGACCAATAACTGTTAGGTGAGGTCTTCATGACTTAGAGACCAAGTAACACTGCAACATGCTTGAGAAGCATTGTACAAGAGTTGTACACTCATCCATTTATGTGTCACCAATAACTGTTAGGTGAGGTGGCATGTAAATCGGTGGGACCGCAGTACCCACTAGAAACCCTAGTCGTGTAGGTTTTCTGTTTTCCTACCAGGAAAGTGTGAGGAATTCGAGAAAATTGTGGGAGGTACATTTGTTCTAAAAGACCCTAGAACAATTTAGGATCAAGTACAAAATTCTAACTAGAATCTTTACTCTCTGAGGATTATAAAGTCAGCTTCTAGACATTTAACTCATATCCTATAGAACAACCGTTTGACCAAACCCAATTATAAAGACTGGCTCAGCAAATTTCAAAACAGTATTAATTATGAGAAATTAGGGTATGTGCTAGACCATGGAATCTCCGTGTTACCAATCTGTCCGATCACTGATCAGCGTAAGACGCATGCTAAGTGGACAAACAATGACAATAAAGTTAGGTGCTGCACAATGGCATCCATGTCCAATGAATTACAATGCCAGCATGAGAATATGAGACTGCCAGGGACATATTAAATCACCTGCAAGAGTTGTATGGTGATCAGAGTCGCGCAGCATGTTTTGAAGTGTCCAAGAGGCTCTTCAAGGCAAAGATGCGTGAGGGGCAGTCTGTCCATGATCACTGTTTGACTATGATCAAAGACCTAGAGGAGCTTGAGAAGCTCGGTATGACCATGCATAAGGAATTGCAAATAGATCTGATCCTGCAATCCCTTCTAGATTCATATGAACAGTTTATAGTAGACTACCATATGAACAAGATTGTATGCACCAAAAACAGAATTGTTAAATAAATTGGTAACTACCTTAGGGACCTTGAAGAGTTCAAGGGGCATCATTCTCGCTGTCGAGTTGGTTTCTACTTCCAAGAGAGAGTCTATCTGGAAGAAAAAGAAGCCTACAAAGAAGCAGAAAAAGGACAAGAAGCCAAGTAAGGAAGTTCCAAGAAAAAGGCCAATTGCAAGAAAAAGTGTTTCCATTGCATAATGGATGGCTATTGGAAGAGGAACTATCCTACATACATGGTCGATTTGTGAATAAGAGTCTGCCGGCACTGTAGCTGGAAGTCGACTCGAGCACTGTAGCACTGAAGTTGGAGTCGACTCGAGCACTATAGCGCTGAAAATCAACTCTCTGTCTTTTTGTCTGTTCTCAGTCGGAGTCGACTCGCAGAGTCTCGGAGTCGACTCGAGCACTGTTCCTTGAAACTCCAGAGTGCGAGAGTCGACTTTGAACTTCTAGGAGTCGACTCGAGGACTATTCTTTTGAATCTTTCTTTGAATTTGCTCCTCCAACTTGAACCCTTTGAACTTAAAACTTGGGCCATTGAAGTATAACTTTCTTTCAACTTTTTGAGAGCTTTTGAGGACTTCTTGTATTTTTCCAACTTGCTATGTTCTTTGCAAAACAAATTATCTTTCTTCTTGCAACACAAACATTAGTAATTATACTTCAAGGTTTTGTGATCATCAAAATCAATCTTTAACTCAATCTTTGGGTCATCAGTCTCCCCCTTTTTAATGATGACAAAACTTGGAGTATGTGCAATATAAAATATATTGTGTTCTAGAACTAATGCATAGCTAAGTTGCATGAAGTAGAAAACATATATCTTTAAAATATACTTTACGATAATGCTTTAGATTTAATCAACTTAACATAATCAACACATAAAGCATTATGAGCATATACTCAGATATTTCTCCCCCTTTTTGACAACATCAAAAAGGTTGCAAGATAATGAAATATTAAGCACAAAGATAATGATGCTCAAATATTTTTTTCTTTATTGTACTCTGATTTTCAGTTAATGCATGTCAAATTATTGCAAGAATATGAATGATATAACTCAAGGCAATAATGTCAGAATGAGATTAATCAGCATAGATCAGAGCCAATTAAGATGATTTCAGAGCAAATTATAAGGAGAGCACATCGAATGTGATTCCAAAGATAGTTTTCAAATCAAGTGTAGGTGGAACCTTTTTCAAGTTAATTGAAGGAGTATCAAGACTTGAACAAGTTGCCACTCGAGGAGCTTCTTGGATCCCTGATGACGCATGAGCTCACGATGAAACAACACAGCGAAGAAGAATCCTCTCACAAGAAAAAGGTAATAGCCCTCAAATCTACTTCTTCTAACAAAGATCCATCTTGCAGTAGCAGCAGCGAAGAAGAAGACAATGAGGAAGATGATGATGAGGCTCTCATCGTGCGAAAGTTCAAAAAATTCATCAACCGGAAGAAGTTCTTTCATCAGAGGAGAGGTCCCTCAAGTTCCTACAACAAGAACAAAGGTAAGAAAAGGGAAAGTGAGGGAATCGGTTGCTATGAATGCAAAAAATCGGGACATTTCAGAATCGACTGTCCCTTGCTGAAGAAGGGCAGCAAATACAAGAAGAAGAAAGCTCTTGTCACCACCTTGACAGACTCCGATCAATCATCATCATCATCGGATGAGGAACAAGAGGAAAAAGCAAATTTTTGCTTCATGGCAAATGATAATGTGGTAATATCTGAAACACATTTAGATTTTATCTTTGATGAATTGTATGATGCTTTTAATGAACTAATGGATGAATATAAGATAATAAACCTTAAAAATAAAGATTTGAAACTAACTAATCAATCCTACACTCATAAGTACGATAAATTAATTAAGGACAAGGACTCTGTTGCCCAGAGATGGTCACCCAAGAGGGGGGTGAATTGGGTGTTTTAAAACTTTTTGCCTAATTAAAAAATAAAACACACAAATGTATGAACTAAAGTAAAGATAGAGGTATGAGAACAATCAATCGCAAACACAAGGTTTTATAGTGGTTCGGAGCTTCCACTGCTCCTACATCCACTCCCCAAAGCACCTTTGGGAATTTCCACTATAATCCAAGATTACAGTTCGGTAGTTTTGCGAGTGCACTACCCAACTCGTTGTTTTACACCGGGCTAACAACGAACCCTATAACCCCCAATTTCACCTAGGCTTGGGACGCCTTTCTCTTGTTCCAAGTCCCTTGACTGGAACAAGCACAATATTGAAAAAGTTTTACAAGGATTTAAAAGCTCTCAAGAAGCAAATAAAACAGTGAGAAGTAATAGAACCCGGAAGAACCCTTTTAGCCGTTGGAAGCGTGGGAAATGGTGGTTCTTCCGATGTGGATCGCGTTGGCTTGAATGTGAGCTTTGAATGCCTAGCGGAAGAGAGTAGTTGAGCACGAAATCACTTGGGAAGCTTGAAGGCACTTGATTTCTTCACTTGAATGCACTAACTCCCTTGAACCTTTTTTTCTTTCTTCTCTCTTGAATGATCTTGTGTTGGGTTGGTGAGAAGTTGTTGGAAACCACTTAAGAGCTCCCTTTTATAGCCCAAAAAGCAAATATAGCCGTTAGAGATAAAGTTAAGGGAGTTTGAAATTCAAACCAAACCTGAAAAAGTTGTCAGTCGCGTCCCAGGCTCTTCGGAGACGTCTCCGCTTCAACGCGAGACGTCTCGGCTGTAAGATTTTACTTTTGACGTTGTTTGGGGTCGACTCGGCGCTTTACGAGGACGACTCCGATGATGAACGGTTTGAATCCTTGTTTTTCTGTTTTTCTGAGAGGGTCGCCTCGGCACTTTACGGGGACGTCTCGGCTTATTTGCGCTTTTTGCATGGGGACGACTCCGCTGCCTTGGGGACGACTCCGCCGATATATCTCCGAAAAACAAGTCTTCTGGAATTTTCTGAGAGAGTCGACTCCGCTCTTTCAGGGGACGTCTCCGCTGCCTTATCACCGAAAAAGACATCCTCTGGAATACCCTGAGAGAGTTGACTCCGCACTCTCTGGGGACGACTCGGAAACTCAGCTTTTACTTGTGGGGACCACTCCGCGTACTGTGGAGACGGCTCGCGCGCATCTCTTGAAATCGGCCTTTCTGCCGCCACTGAGAGAGTCGACTCCGCTTCTGAGAGAGTCGACTCCGACCCTGCGAGACGCCTCGCCAGGTGCCGGGGACGTCTCCAAACGTGCCAGTTCTTCCTGTTTGTGCCAGAGACGTCTCTGGAACAAACCGGAGATGTCTCGGCTGTCCCTGATCTGTTTTCTTCATCTCAAAAATTCTTCAATAAATTCATAAAAATTATGGAAACTTGCCTAGACATTTCTTAACAATATTCTTAATTAAACATATGAAATCCTCAAGTAAATTGTTAAGATAAATGGAATTATACTCTAGTGTTTTGTATTCATCAAAATCCATTAGGGGGTCAGCAATCTCCCCCTTTTTGATGATGACAAAACACTGAGTATATGCAAAATTCGAAATTTAAACATATACACAGTATTTGATCAGATGTACAAGTATAATGTTTTGATTAGAGCTAGATACAGTGTGCATAATTCAAAATAGTCAATTTTCAGTTCTATCCTTATGGATAGGATTGATCTTAATAGCTCTTAAGCAATTTTAGCATATCAACTGAATTTGAATCAAGTTAAAATGAAATATTGATGCTAAAGATAATTGAAAGCTAAGTTCTTTTTGACTCCCCCTTTCTTTTCCAGAAGGGCAATTATCTTAAAGCCAATATTCTTCAATTTTATCTTTTCTAATTCAACTTTGAGTGTAAATTTTGCATTTCCATATTCAGGTTCTACTCCATATATAAGTTCTATATATCTACTCCCCCTTTTTGTCATCAACAATGAAGGGGACAAATTATACGTAGGTACTTAAAGCACAATTCCTAGGGGAATTCAGCATATTACAATGAACCACTCAAGGATATTCAAGTTATGCTCCCTCTGTCTATTGTTTTACTAGTGAATTCAGAATTCATTTCACTCCCCCTTTGATGTTCAGGTTGTGCTCCCCCTTAGGGTATGTTATGAGATTTTTATGGCACATCACAGAATCACATACACAATCACAGAATCACATACACAGAATTAGAAATATACACAAGGTTTCAAAAGGAATTGTATGACATTCATATATCATTGTAAACATTTGAAGTCATTACAAAGTTAAAAGAGGAGATCATTACAAGTATTCATTTCTAATACAAAAAGTGTTTCAAAATGAGCCTAGGGTTTACAAAAAGAAGAACCCTAGATGTCTACAAAGTGTCCCTCATCGGCGACGTTGCTCATAAGCCCTAGCAGCTGCATCTATGAATGCATTAATGGAATCTAGCAGTGTTCTGAACTGTTCTCCCTGGGACTGATGGAAGGCTGCCACTAGTGCTTCAAATTCAATGCTTGCCCTTTCAATTCTTCCTCTAAGTTGGGCAGCCACGGTGCCCACATTGCCTCCAGGGCTTGTCAACTCTCGAAGACCATCTGAAATGTTCCTCAAGCTGTCTTGTAGCTCAATTGATCTGAAGGTTTGGGTGGCACTCACACTAACTAGTTCTTGCGCTGTAGCTTTTATCTGAGTTCTGATTTCCTTCAACTCTTGTAGAAGCCCTTCATGTGAGGCCCTGATGGGGGCCAACTCAGTAGAGATCATCGATCTCATTTCCTCCCTCATTTGCTGGCATATCACAGATGCTAAAGTGCGCATCTGTTCTTCTGATAGGGAGAAGGGCCCAGTGACTGTAGGAGGAGGTGGCATAGAGGTGGAAGGTCCAGCTGAGCTGGAGGGTATATCAGGAAAGTCCATGTGGCTGAGTGGAGGAGAGTGGTGGTCAGGCTCCTGATGTGTGATCTCAGGGTCTAAGGTTTGAGCTTTTCTTTTTGGTACCTTAACCCATGACCCATCTACCTTGTGAAACTCCATTCTACGCATTGTGCTCTCATTATAATAGTCGGTGTTTCTCAAGGGTTTGCAGGTTCATTTTCTGGAATGTGAACCTTAAAATGTTTGAATACTAGGGTAAAGATCATCCCATAGGGTATGCTAAACCTAGAATACCTATGACATATAGCAATGTAGTTCAGCATAAGTCTAGGGAGGTTTAGGGGAATCCCTAGTAGGATGTGGTGCATGATAACTAGGTCTCGCTCCGAAACAAAATCGAAGCGACCGGTTTTTGGAAACAAGACTCGGTTGACAATACTCAAAAGTAGTCTCATTTCGGCATTTAGGTCTTGTGAGTTCACTACATCAAGAGGCCCGCAGTCCTCTCGTCCTAAAAGCAAGTTTAGGGCTATTTTCCTTTGGGGATGTGAGGTCGGAGCCTCACCGTCCTTAGGGATTTGCAAGACGCTAGATAGGACATCCTCATTAATCTCTACCAACGTCCCCCGGACATGTGCAGTGTACCCTAAGTCCCCTAAGGCCATATTACTAAACATCTCTCTAACTAGGCCGGGGTAGGTCGATGTATTGAGGGTACAAAGGTATTCCCACCCTTGGGCACGGAGTTTCTCTCCAATAGAGAACCCCTCACTATCTAGAAAATGGAAATCTATGTACCTACCGGTGGTTACTGTGCGATTCGCACAGGAAATGATCGTGGTTGGCGGAGCAACCGGAGGGGACGGCGCGGATGGCTCTTCCCTCCGTTCCTCACCGTCGGTTGCTACCCTAGGACGCCTCCCACCGGTTCGTCTAGCCCTCTTAGGTGCCATGGATGCTAGGGTTTGTGATGGAGAGCAAATGGAGGCTAGGGTTTGTGGTGGAGAGCAAATGGAGGCTAGGGTTTTTGTTTTTGTCGGGAATGGAAGAGAATAGCTCAGGTCGGCTCGAGCTGTTTCACCTATTTAAAAACACTCGTTCGGTCCCCGAGACGTCTCCGCGACTGATGCGAGACGTCTCGCCGGGGGGACGTCTCTGCGATTTGCCAGAGACGTCTCCGGCACTGAAAAATTTCAGACTAATTTCTATCTTTTCCCAATTTATTTTACTCAATCACACTAATCAACATGATTTATTTTGGTGAATACAGAGTGAGTTTGTTTGTGATCCTCCCCCTTAATAATATATCCTATAAAAGTTTGATAATGATTTTTTTTTTGAATTATTAACATTGAAATGAGGAATGTTTGACCAAATTTCGAATACCTATGAAATAGGCTCTGAAAATATCTCCATGAAGAGTCCAAGGGAGGGTAACCATCCTCCGGAAAGTCGAACAATTCGTCATTTAACTTAGATAGATTCATGCTTTCACTTATGTTGACCTTGAGGTGGATTACTAGTTTGAGTAGCAAAGCATTGCAATGCAAGTTCAATTTAATTGCTAGGATCATACAAGCTCAATGCATTCCTTAAGAAGTTGAACCTATCTTTACAAAGGGGCTTTGTAAAGATATCGGCCAATTGATTTTTAGTACATACATACTCAATCATCACATCATTTTTCAGCACATGATCCCTAATAAAGTGATGCCTAATCTCTATATGTTTTGATTTTGAGTGTTGGACAGGATTTTTTGTTAAGTTAATTGCACTTGTGTTATCACATTTAATTGGTATATTGTCCATTTTGATACCGAAGTCTTCAAGTTGTTGCTTAATCCATAGAACTTGGGCACAACAGCTTCCAGCTGCAATGTACTCAGCCTCAACTGTGGATAAGGCAACTGAATTCTGTTTCTTGCTAAACCAAGAAACCAAATTAGCACCCAAGAATTGACATGTGCCACTTGTGCTTTTTCTGTCGAGTTTGCACCGGGCAAAATCAGCATCGGAATAAGCAATTAAATTTATGTCAGATTGTTTAGAATACCATAAGCCTACATTAGATGTCCCTACTAGATATCTAAAAATTCTTTTAACAGCTTGCAAGTGTGATTCCTTAGGACATGCTTGGTATCTAGCACACATACAAACACTGAATAATATATCTGGTCTACTAGCAGTAAGATAAAGTAAAGAGCCTATCATACCTCTGTACAATTTGCAGTCTATACTTTTACCTTTTTCATCTTTGTCAGCTTGCAACTTGAGCCCATGGGTGTGCTGATTTCCTTTGCATCCTTCATCTTGAATTTTTCCAACATCTCCTTGATATATTTGGACTGACTGATGAAGATGCCTTCCTCTGATTGTTTTATTTGTAGCCCAAGGAAGAAGTTGAGCTCACCCATCATGCTCATTTCAAATTCTCCCTGCATAAGCTTGGCAAACTCTTGACAAAGACTATCATTAGTAGCACCAAAAATTATATCATCCACATAAATTTGTACAAGCAATAAGTCATTTCCTTTTCTTTTAATGAAGAGGGTTTTGTCTACATTTCCTCTCTTAAACTTATTTTCAATTAGGAAATTACTTAATCTTTCATACCATGCCCTAGGGGCTTGCTTCAGTCCATACAATGCTTTATGTAATTTATAAACATAATCTGGATGTAAGTGGTTTTCAAAATCTGGAGGTTGTCCTACATAAACTTCCTCCATTATATAACCATTTAAAAATGCACTTTTTACATCCATTTGATAGAGTTTAAAATCCATGAAGCAAGCATATGCCAAAAGTAGCCTAATAGCCTCTAACCTAGCAACAGGAGCAAAAGTTTCATCAAAATCTATTCCTTCCTCCTGATTATAGCCTTTGGCAACTAGTCTAGCTTTGTTTCTTATAACTATTCCATCTTCATCTAGTTTATTTTTATACACCCACTTGGTGCCTATGATTGAAACATTAGGGGGTCTTTTCATTAGAGTCCAAACTTGATTTCTTTCAAATTAATTTAATTCTTCTTGCATAGCATTTATCCAATTTTCATCCTTTTCGGCTTCCTCTAGTGACTTAGGCTCTATTTGTGAAATGAAAGCAAGATAATTACTAGTATTTCTTAGAGAGGATCTTGTCCTTACCCCTTGTGAGGGATCACCAAGGATTAAATCCCTTGGATGACCATGTGCATACCTCCATTCCCTCGGAAGATCTTGATTTCTTGCTTGAGGTTGATCTTCTTCATCTTGCTGAATTGTATCTTCCTTGACTTCATCTTCAAGTTGTTTGTCTTGTATGGAGAACTCCTTCATTCTGTCTTCAAGTATACCTGCATCACTATCTTCTTCTTTTCTAGAAGAATCTCCATTAGCTTCATCAAAGACAACATGAATGGATTCTTCAACAACGAGAGTTCTCTTGTTGAAGACCCTGTATGCTCTACTAGATGAGGAATAACCTAAGAAGATCCCCTCATCTGATTTAGCACTAAATTTACTTAGATTGTCCTTTCCATTGTTTAAAATAAAACACCGACAACCGAAAACATGAAAGTAACATATATTTGGCTTCTTATTATTCAGCAACTCATAAGGTGTTTTCTTTAAAATAGATCTGACTAATGCACGGTTTAAGATGTGACATGCAGTATTTATCGCTTCAGCCCAAAAATATTTTGGGTAGATCCGATTCGCACAACATGGTACGAGCCATATCTGCTAGTATGCGATTCTTCCTTTCTACCACCCCATTTTGTTGGGGTGTCCTAGGGGCCGAGAAATTGTGATTGATACCATTTTCGTCACAAAATTTTTCAAAGTGTTGATTTTCAAACTCGGTACCATGATCATTCCTAATTGCTTTTAGTTTAAGATTGAGTTCATTCGAAATCCTATTATGAAACTTGATAAAAGCGGAAAAGGACTCATCTTTATGTGCAAGAAATGAAACCTATGTAAAACGTGAAAAATCATCAACAATTACAAGACCAAATTTCTTACCCCCTAGACTAGCAGTTCTAGTGGGTCCAAACAAATCCATGTGAATTAGTTCTAAGGGTTTTGATGTTGAGACTATGTTTTTAGACTTGAAAGAGCTTCTCGTTTGTTTCCCTAATTGACATGCAGCACAAATTTTGTTCTTTTCAAAATCTATTTTTGGTAGTCCTTTGACTAGATCTTTTGTAATCAATTTAGAGATTAAATCCATGCTAGCATGCCCTAACCTACGATGCCATAACCAACTAGTCTCATTGACTTTGGGATCCATGGCTACAAGACATTGGCCATCCTTCATGGTGAGATCATCAAGATCTACCATGTAAACATTTCCATGCCTATGTCCTGTAAGTATGATCTCATTGTCAACTGGACTACTAATTATGCAAAGTGAAGATTCAAATGACACTTTAAAGCCCTTGTCACAAAATTGACTTATACTTAATAAATTATGTTTGAGTCCATCAACTAACAATACATTGTCAATAAATGAGGAGGGTGATATGGAGATTTTACCAACACCAATGATTTGACCTTTAGCATTGTCTCCAAATGTGACTACTCCTTCTTTTGATTTTAAAGTGACGAAGAGACTCTTGTCACCGGTCATATGCCTTGAGCAACTACTATCAAGATACCACATTCTCTTTTTATTCCCGGCTGCAAGGCATACCTACAAAATGATCATGTGAAGCTCTTAGGTACCCAAGTTTTCTTGGGTCCTTCATGGTTAGTGTAGTTGGTTCCCTTAGGCACCCATACTTTAGTTATGTTTTTAGCTTTTACAAATGTACTCTTGTTAGTTTGGATCTTTCTTTGAATACAAGAGTAGGCTTTATGTCCACTTTTTCCACAATGAAAGCATGTAGTTTTTTCAGTTTTGACATCTTTTGCTTTTACAAAGAAATTCTTTAGATACTTTTGTTGCTTGTTAGTTTTATATCCTAATCCGGCTTTATTAAAAACAGCTCTTTGATTTGAAAGAATAAGATTTAATTTTTCAGAGCTTTGTGTAAATTTTTTAACAATTGGTTTGTACTTATGTACCTCATTCTTAAGATCCAAATTTTCTTTAACTAGTTCTTCCTTATCCTTTTTAAGGGATTCAACATTTTGTGCAAGTGAGGTATTATTATTGAGTAGAGATTTAACTTTTAGATTCAATTCCTTAATTAGTGTTTTTGCCGTTTCATTTTCAATGCTAAGTTTTGAATTTTTATTTTCTAGATCAATGGTGTTAACATTTTCAACGCTCTCTTTCTCAATCAATAGTTTTTTTAATATCATCCTTTAGTTTTTGATTGGAGGCCTTTAGTTCTTTATTCTTTGCTCCTAACATACTACAATCACTCATAAGTTCTTGAAAAGCTTCATATAATTCTTCTAAAGTAAAATTTATAGTTGAGCTTTGACATACCTCGTCGTTTTCAAATGCCATGAAGAACAAATTTGCGGTCTCTTCCTTCTCTTCCTCGGAGGAGGATGTATCACTATCGTCCCACGTTGCCTTCAACGCCTTCTTCTTCTTCTTTCCAAAGTGCTTCTTTTGTTGAGGGCATTCGGAACGAATGTGTCCCGGTCTCTTGCAATCATAGCATATGATTGGGTCTCTTTCTTTTTTTCTTTTCTTTTTCCCAATCATTTCTCCCTCCAAATTTTTTTCTTGGGAAGGGTTTCTTTCTTCTCATGAATTTCTTAAACTTCCTTACTATTAAACCCAAGTCCTCATCTTCGCTTTCTTCTTCACTCTCACTACTTTCTTCTTCACCACACACTTGAAGTAGCCTTGAGTGCAATTGTCTTCTTCTTTGGCAACTCTTCTTCATGTTGCTTCATTGTGAGCTCATGCGTCATCAATGAGCCCAATAGTTGTTCTAGTCCCAAAGTGTTGAGATCTTTGGCTTCTATGATCGCCGTGACCTTTGCTTCCCATGCTTTCGGCAAAGACCTGAGAATTTTACTCACAAGTTCCGGATTAGTATAGGATTTATCCAAACTCTTTAGACCATTAATTATATCGGTGAAGCGTGTAAACATGCATGTGATGGTTTCATTGGGTTCCATTTTAAACAACTCATATTTGTGAACTAGAATGTTTCACTTTAGATTCTTTGACTTGATTTGTACCCTCGTGGGTAACTTCAAGCCTATCCCATATTTCCTTGGCGGAACTACAGGTGGAGACTCTATTGAACTCATTTACATCTAGAGCACAAAATAATGAGTTCATGGCTCTAGAATTGAGTTGAACCATCCTACTATCATTCTCATCCCAATCATCCTCAGGTTTGGGAACTTGAATGCCATTTACCATGTGAGATGGTTCGTGTGGTTCCTTGATTATGACCCTCCACAAGGCATAATCTTGTGCTTGAATAAATATCTTCATTCTAGTCTTCCAATAGGTATAATTTGTCCCATTGAAGAGTGGAGGTCTATTGGTTGCCTGCCCCTCAGCAGGAACATTGTTAAAGGGTGTTGCCATCTAGATCTTTGGCTAAGACGGTTAGGTCTTTCAAGAAATACACAGAGCACCCGCTCTGATACCACTTGTTGCCCAGAGATGGTCACCCAAGAGGGGGGTGAATTGGGTGTTTTAAAACTTTTTGCCTAATTAAAAAATAAAACACACAAATGTATGAACTAAAGTAAAAATAGAGGTATGAGAACAATCAATCGCATACACAAGGTTTTATAGTGGTTCGGAGCTTCCACTGCTCCTACATCCACTCCCCAAAGCACCTTTGGGAATTTCACTATAATCCAAGATTACAGTCCGGTAGTTTTGCGAGTGCACTACCCAACTCGTTGTTTTACACCGGGCTAACAACGAACCCTATAACCCCCAATTTCACCTAGGCTTGGGATGCCTTTCCCTTGTTCCAAGTCCCTTGACTGGAACAAGCACAATATTGAAAAAGTTTTACAAGGATTTAAAAGCTCTCAAGAAGCAAATAAAACAGTGAGAAGTAATAGAACCCGGAAGAACCCTTTTAGCCGTTGGAAGCATGGGAAATGGTGGTTCTTCCGATGTGGATCGCGTTGGCTTGAATGTGAGCTTTGAATGCCTAGCGGAAGAGAGTAGTTGAGCACGAAATTACTTGGGAAGCTTGAAGGCACTTGATTTCTTCACTTGAATGCACTAACTCCCTTGAACCTCTTTTTCTTTCTTCTCTCTTGAATGATCTTGTGTTGGGTTGGTGAGAAGTTGTTTGAAAGCACTTAAGAGCTCCCTTTTATAGCCCAAAAAGCAAATATAGCCGTTAGAGATAAAGTTAAGGGAGTTTGAAATTCAAACCAAACCTGAAAAAGTTGTCAGTCGCGTCTCAGGCGCTTCGGAGACGTCTCCGCTTCAACGCGAGACGTCTCGGCTGTAAGATTTTACTTTTGACGTTGTTTGGGGTCGACTCGGCGCTTTACGGGGACGACTCCGATGATGAACGGTTTGAATCCTTGTTTTTCTATTTTTCTGAGAGGGTCGCCTCGGCACTTTACGGGGACGTCTCGGCTTGTTTGCGCTTTTTGCATGGGGACGACTCCGCTGCCTTGGGGACGAGTCCGCCGATATATCTCCGAAAAACAAGTTTTCTGGAATTCTCTGAGAGAGTCGACTCCGCTCTTTCAGCGGACGTCTCTGCTGCCTTATCACCGAAAAAGACATCCTCTAGAATACCCTGAGAGAGTCGACTCCGCACTCTCTGGGGACGACTCGGAAACTCAGCTTTTACTTGCGGGGACGACTCCGCGTACTGTGGAGACGGCTCGCGCGCATCTCTTGAAATCGGCCTTTCTGCCGCCACTGAGAGAGTCGACTCCGCTTCTGAGAGAGTCGACTCCGACCCTGCGAGACGCCTCGCCAGGTGCCGGGGACGTCTCCAAACGTGCCAGTTCTTCCTGTTTGTGCCAGAGACGTCTCTGGAACAAACCAGAGACGTCTCGGCTGTCCCTGATCTGTTTTCTTCATCTCAAAAATTCTTCAATAAATTCATAAAAATTATGGAAACTTGCCTAGACATTTCTTAACAATATTCTTAATTAAACATATGAAATCCTCAAGTAAATTGTTAAGATAAATGGAATTATACTCTAGTGTTTTGTATTCATCAAAATTCATTAGGGGGTCAACAGACTCTATCATTAAAGAAAAACTTAGAAACTTAAAACAAGCAACCAATTGCTAACTCAAAAAACTAATACCTTAAGTAAAGATAACGAAAGACTAACTAAGGAAGTTTCAGAACTTAAAAATAGTAACCGAATTCTAAAAGATAACTTTACAAAAAAAATAAATTTACTAAAAACAGAAAAACTAAACTTAACAAAAGAACTTGAAAATATAAACCTATAGTTGAGAAAGTTTACCTTTTAGTTCTGAAAAACTAGACATGATACTTAATAGTCAAAGAGTTGTATTTAGTAAAGTCGGCTTAGGGTATAAGCCTAACAACAAACAAAAATTTCTTAAAAACTTTTTTGTAAAGGCCGGAGAAAGTAAAACCAAAAATGCAACTTGTTTTCGTTGTGGTAAAGTAGGACATATAGCTAATGTGTGTAACCACAAAAAACCTGAAATTAAAAGAAAGATTAAAAAGATTTGGGTTCCGAAAGGAACCAACGTTACTAACCTTGAAGGACCCAAGAAAACTTGGGTACCTAAAATTGTATGATTTCCTTGTGTAGGAGTGTCTTGCAGCCAAGGTCGACAAAAACTGTTGGTACTTGGATAGTGGCTGCTCAAGACACATGACGGGTGACAAGGAGCAATTCTTCACCCTAGAGCCTAAAAAGAGAGGTGCTGTGACATTTGGAAACAATAACCAAGGTCACATCGTTGGTATAGGTAAAGTATAAATCACCTCTTCAACCTTCGTTGATAATGTACGATTTGTAGATGGTTTTAAGCATAACTTACTTAGCATTAGTCAATTATGTGATCGAGGATTTGATGTTTTGTTTAAACCATCTTTATGCATCATAACCAACTCAATTGACAATGGCTTAGTATTTAAAGGAATTAGACGTGGTAACGTCTATGTAGAAGATCTTGAAGATCTTGCTAAAAACAGTCCTTGCTTAGTAGCTAGTGATACTAAGGTTAATGATGCAATTGGTTATGGCACCGTAAGTTAGGTCATGCAAGTATGGATACAATATCAAAATTAGTTTAAAAGAGATTCTGTAATAGGTTTGCCAAAACTAAAAATTTGAGAAAAATAAAATTTGTGAAGCATGTCAATATGATAAACAATCTAGAAGCTCTTTTAAATCCATAAATTGTGTCACTACTACTAGACCCCTTGAACTACTGCACATGGATCTATTTGACCAACTAGATCTACAAGTC
>NW_024069955.1:0-23328 GCF_009389715.1 Phoenix dactylifera
TCCCACCCTATTCATGAGTGCCCTTCAGCGCCCCAATTCTCCGAACTCGTGCAAGAACACATCAATGCTGCTCAAACACTGCCTAGACCGGGTAATGACCCATTTTCCAATACATATAACCCGGGATGGCGAAATCATCCAAACTTTTCTTGGAAGCAGCAAGCTTCGAACACAGCCCAACCCTATTCCCAAAATTTTCAAAATCTCAAATTTTCAAACCCAACAAAATATTCATCCCTACCGTCCCTCGACTCAATTTCAACACACTTCTCCTCCACCCCAAAGAAACACAGCCTTTGAGGAGAAAGTGTTGAACGCCCTTCAAGGTTTGGAAACCATTACACAATTAGTGCACTCTCATACGCAATCAATCGCCAAGCTAGAATCCCAAATAGGTCAACTAGCTAATGCACTGAACAAGCGAGAGGAAGGAAAGCTTCCAAGCCAACCACTAAGTAATCCTAGGGGACAATACATGGCTCAAGAAAATCAATTAAATGCAATTCATCATGAACAAGCCAATGCTTTGACTACCCTAAGGAGTGGACGTATAATAGACAATAAGATTGGGGAGGACAACAATAAGGAAGGTGAAGAAGAGGATAGAAATGTGTCAAATGAAAATCTAAAACCTTCTTCTTCTTCTTCAGCTAGTCCATCTTCTGCCAAAACTCACATCCCAAAGGCCCCATTTCCTGAAGCTCTTACTTCACCCTCTCCATTTGGCAAAAAGGGAACTTCATTAGAAGAGATGATAGAGGTCTTCAAACAAGTTAAAATCAACCTCCCACTCCTTGATGCCATCAGACAAGTTCCCTCCTATGCCAAATTTCTCAAAGACCTTTGTACACAAAAGCGAAAATCTAGGACACATGTGCCTAAAAAGGTCTTCCTAACTGAGCAAGTGAGTTCTATTCTCCAACACAACACCCCTCCGAAATTCAAAGATCCTGGTGCTCCCACCATCTCCTGTGTCTTAGGAAATAATTTCATTGATCGAGCACTCTTAGATCTAGGGGCAAGTGTCAACCTTTTACCTTATTCAGTTTATGAGAAACTTGGGTTAGGTGAGTTAAAACCAACCTCGGTATCCCTTCAATTGGCTGATCGATCTGTAAAAACACCACGTGGGATAATTGAAGATGTTCTTGTCAAGGTAGACAAATTCTATTTTCCAGTAGATTTCATTGTCCTTGATATGGAACATGAACCTAATCCTAAGAAACAAATCTCCGTGATCCTTGGGCGCCCCTTTTTAGCAACAGCCAATGCGTGCATAAATTGTAGAACGGGGGTAATGAATATATCATTTGGGAACATGAAGGTAAAATTAAATGTGTTCAATGCAGACGACCAACCCGCAAGGGAAATTGAATATTTTATGATAGACAAAATAGATGACCTCATAGAAGAGATGCAAAAACTATCTCACTATGTCTGGCTGAAGACAATAAACTTAGCGCTTGTTGGGAGGCAACCCAATTCTCTTAGATTATTTCTTAACATTGAGGACAATGTTAGGTTTAGGTTTGGGGGTATTCATCTTGATTTTCATCCCAAAAAAAAAAATAAAAAATAAAAATAAAAAAAAAATAAAAAAATATAAAAAAATAAAAAAAAATAAAAAAAATAAAAAAATAAAATAAAATAATAAAAATAATAAAAAATCATTTTTTTAAAAAAGAAAAAAAATAAAAAATAAAAATTTTTTTTAAAAAAAATGTGTTTATTTTCATTTTTTATAAAATAATAAAAAAAATTATTAAAAAAAAGTTTTTGTTAAAAAAAAATCCTAATTTATATACATTTATGCGAGAATGATAAACACACAAGGTATATAAAATCTAAAAAGCCCAATGACTAGTGGAAAGTAATACAAATTTAAGTTCTTTTTATTAAGTCTCTCTTAGGGAGTTGTAAGCTAATTAATACTTTGGAATTTCACTACACACTGGCCGACTCTTCTAAGGTCTAGGCTCGACATTATGTTGAGAGTATGGTAGCAACCTTGGACCCTGATGAATCATACTTATCTAGTCCAAAAAAAAAAAAAAAAATCATCAATAATAATGGATTTAGTCAGGAACATCGAAAAGGGCTACCTATTGTCAAAGGTCAAGTGGGCTTGTGATGAGGACTCCGAGCATAAGTCCGTAGGGGAGTCTTGATGCCCGACACCTTATGCCAACTGGTGTGAGAGTTGTCGACTGATTGCTCGTTACACGGAGAAATCACCACAAGAGTAAAAGTGCACAATTTATATATCTTTCTTAAAAAAGAAAAGAAAAAAAAAGGAAAAAATGCTGTATTGACCGAAAAGACAATAGTGTGAAAGCCGTCGTTGTAAAAATTCGAGTAAACTGGAATATTACAGATAAAGCCCGTGAGGTACTAAAGTAAACATCCACAACTCTCGAAATCCTGCAGATAAGATGATTTTGAATCAGTGAGTAGGTTCCTTCGACCAATCCTTGGAAACTACTGGTATTAGCAATATTTTGGAGATCCGAACTCTTAGCTTGGGTACGGTCCAGATTTCACCGAGCACTCCAGTATAAATAAGTCTTACAACTCCCTAAAAGGAAACTTAATGACTTTAACTTAGATTGCATACTAATCTAGAATTTGGGCTGACTTAGTAAATAAAACCGTGTGTGCTTTGAAATTCTTATCATTTATGTATCTTAAATTAGATTTTAATTAAAAAAAAGTTTTTTTTTTCCTAGCTAATGCACTTGGAATTTGAAGTTTCATCAATCGAATTAAAAAAAAAAAAAAAAAACAACAACAACAACAAATTAATCATAACAATAAATGATATTGAAGTTTGTGGGTATCTTCACTGGAAACCCTCACGAGACTATAACTCGTCCACTAGGGTAACCTAGGGGTTTAAAGCCTTGTTACATATGGTAAATGTAACCGCGATGCCTGCGAAAGTGAGTTAGAATTCTTCTTTAATTTTGCTCGAGGACTAGCAAAACATAGGTTTGGGGGTGTGATAAGTGCTTAATAATTTATAATTTAGTTATCTTTCCATAGCACTTATCAATGTTTTTAAACTGATAAATACATATTTTACCATAAAATTGAATAAACATTGAATTAAATTTAAATTATGGTAAGAGGTAAATAATTCTTTTCTCAAAACAGACTCTAAACTTGTCTCTCTCCTGGTTATAATCTTTCATGAAAACATATAAGGAGGAGATTGTGTTGACCCGATTTGGTAACCTAATGGAGTTGTAATCAAGCTAAGGCTATAATTAATGGGTTTTGGTCCTAATTAGATTGAAAGCTATAATTAATTATTTTGTATGGGGAAAATGGTTTGATTAATGTTATTAAGTCACGGTCCTGTTTTAGTTTTATCGAGTCTGGTCTGAAGCAGTTTAGCAATAATTGAATTTAAATAACATTGGGCTCGAGATCAAGTTCAAGCAAATTAAAGATCATAACCTACCTCAAATCCAAAGCCAATTCCCAAACCAATCCTATTCCTTTCCCGTGACCACTATCCAAGCAATCCAACGGTTCAGAAACTCCCGTCTCCGCATCACATTTCCAAACTAAGCAAAATAGAGGAGATCCTTGTTTTAAATTTATATATGCCCATTTTCATGTCAAATAAAGCAAGAAAAATAATTTTTCCCAAAAAATTACCGGAATCACTGTTCAGGTGAACAGTATTCCGAGGTAACACTGTTCATATGAACAGTATTCCGTGAAAAACACTGTTCATATGAACAGTGTTACAAAAAAAATATAAATATATAAGCCATTGTTTATCTTCTTCCTCCCTCCTTGGCATCAGGGCCGTCCACCTTCCTCCCGTCGATCCCGCGTCGTGCCCACCGCGTTCATGCCATCTCCTCTTCCGGATTCCCAGCTCCTCCGCCATCAACCACGTGCGGCATCTCCTCTTCCGGATTTCCAGCTCCACGTCGTGACCAGCGCCTCCGCACGGCCTGCCATTCCGAGCAACCGAGACAGCATCGCATCCCAGCGTATCACGCCATGGATCCGATCACTTCTTCTTCCGCTTCCCCCCCAGCATCCTGTTTCTCCGCCATCAACCGGTGCAGGCCTCTTTCCCAGCTCCTCCGCCATCAAATCTCTGTGATTCAGCCTTCTCCGCGATCATCGTCTGCCCAGCCGTCCGTGATCGGCTCGTCCAGCTCCTTCCGTCGATCCCGCGGCCATCTCACCTTATCTCATCTGCACGTCAACCTCCATCGATCCAGCGGCCATCTGCATTCAACCCGGCACTCCACGGATCATGCTTTCCTCCCGAGATCCAGCCATTCGCCATTTTCGTCCGCGAGCTGCCCTCCAGCATCACGCCCCGAAATTAGCCGCCCGTGATCTCTTCTCCCTTCCCGAATGAGCACACTGGATGACTATAAAAGGGGGGGGCTCGGTTGAGAAGAAAGAAAAACAGGGGAGACCCCCTGTTTCAGTGAAAAGAAGAAGAAAGCCGAGAGGGAGATGAAGATGGGAGGACTTCCGGCCACCATGAGCAGCTAAGCCTCGGTTTAGGGGTTTGATGAAGCCATGGATGAGTATTTGTGTTGCATTTCTTTGATTTTTTAGCGTTGTAAGACAGTTGCCATACTCGATGAAATTATGATCTTAAAATGTCTTGTTTAATTTATGTAAGATGTTTATCTTGTAGAAAGTCTTGCATGAATTAATCTAGTTTATCGAAATTGAATCCAATACCTGTGGTTTGGAAGAGATTGCTATGCAACTATCGGATTTATCTTTGAAAAATTAATCCTCAGATGAATCATGCTAAATAGGACAGACCATGCCTATCCTTAGAAAAGATGGTTTGTGTCAGGCTTAGATGACTCATACTGTGGGTTAGATTTCAGCTTTTTGTATAATTGCCCTAACTTGTAGTTAAGAGCAATCAGATCATACACGCATCTAAGTCATTGAAAGCATCACAATTACGAATCCATCGGTGGATTCTAGCCCTTAAACACCTCTCTCCATAGATAATCATACTACTACACCCCATATTAATTCTTAGTTTTTATCATTTACTCTAGCTTATCCCCTTTGAAGTAATCATTTAATTAGGAAAAATAACTTGTCTCCAATCCCTGTGGACCGACACCCGTAATCACTATCCTACAGGATACGTGCTATTGCGTGGTTTATTTTCAAAATTGAAATAACCGAATCAATCCTCTGCGTGATCATTTCCCTCCGCGTCCAAGTATCTCATGGTCAGCTCGGATTAGCTCCATTTCCAGCCGTCTGCGAGGTGTCCACCAGCCATCAGCCGAATCCAAACTCCCCTACTCCCATCCGCGATTCAAGGATCAGCTCCCAGTTCCCCTGTTCCGAGTTCACCTTTATCTCACGAATCAGCCATGAACCAAATCCCAAACTCCCTTCATCCATGTGTTCCAGCCGTCCGGAGATTTTTCCAACGTCAAGATCTCTTCCCGGTCATGAACGAATCCCAGCATCCCATGCTCTCCATGTTCCTTCCACGACATCTTCCCAGCCGTATCCCATTTCAAATCCAACCTTCACCAAATCTAGCGTCTTCAACCAACCCATCCTCATCCTCCCACGTGCAGATCCTCCTCCCCTTCATCCTCATCCTTCCCACGCTCACATCCAAACTTCCCACAAATAGAGTCCAGCTTTCCCAACGTCCTGAGTTCATCTCGCGTCCGAATTCCTCTACATCCAGCTCCCCTGTTTCGAGATCCTCCTTATCCCACGGATCAACCATCAGCGATGCATGCCAACGTCTGTTTCCTCCCAAAACCAAGCCAACGGCAGCATCTTCTGAATCTCCTGTTCCACTGAATCAAGACTCATCTGTTCCAAGCCATCTAGAACCAAGTCTAGATTAGTATCTAAACCTTATCTCAGTTCTTCCGCTCCCAGCTACCCACCTACCACCCTTATCCCTTGCTTCAACGGATCAGAACTGCAACAGTCCACGGATCAAGCTTCCCAACCATCTGCCTCTTCCCAACGCTCGAATCAAATCTTCTATGCGTCGCCCGCTGCCATGGAACAGAAGCCGTTCCTCCATCCTCATCTTTTCACTCGGGAAGCTTTTCCCCGGATGCTAACAGAGGATAGGGAAGCTATAAAAGGAAGGGAGTTCTCTTCTCTGGGATTCATTCTTCTCTTCCGTTCCATTCTTCTTCCCCCATCAAGCTTGGAGTGAGCCGAATCCCATGAGTCAAGAGAGAGATTATTTTGGGTATTCTGGGAATGATTTTCCAGAAGAGCTGAGAGGGAGCCGTTTTTCAGTAGAAGCTACACCGGAAGGAGACGTCGAAGAGATGGAGGGAGCCCGCTGCTGTGCTGCTACTGCCGTCCACCACTGCATGGAAGCCTAAACTCTTCTCTAGGGCTGGATGCAGCTCTAACAAAGGGCCAAGGGTTTTGTATTTGTTTATTTTTATTCTTGGAGTTGTATAAACTTTATTTTGATCCTAATAAATATTTTATTTTATCTCATATTTAATTTCTATAATTTTAAGTATAACGTTTATACAACAGTTTTTCATGATCACTAAGTAAATATAAGATAGTCCATACTTAGGGAAAGATACGGTGTCCTGCCACATTAGTTTAGGATAGACATTTCATGCCAACTGAAGATGGATTATTTCTAAATTACTTTTGTGAATTTCTATTTAAATGCTTATTAGGCTTGTACCCAATCTGCATGTTAATCCAAGAATAAATTAAAATACATATAACCCTTGTTCCGATGTTAGTGGTGAATTCCTTGCCATAGGTTTCTCCAACTGATATCCTTTTAATCGCATTTTCTTTTATTAACTTGCTTAGTTTAATTTTCTTCACAAACTCTTCCTTTTAAATATTTTTAAAGAAAAACAACTGTACCTCAATCCCTGTGGATCGATACCCGTAATCACTATCCTACCAGATACGTGCTATTACGTGGTCTTTTAAATTGACTATCAATCATTTCTAGGACTCTCTTTTCCAAAACTGGTAGGTTTGACTTCATCTCTAAGAGAGACCTAGCATTGATGTTCCACATTCTCCAAGACACTCCCATCAACTTCCCCAAACTCATCTACAAATATATCTGTGAACCCTAGATAAACCTAGGTTGAGTCTCCCTTATGGCATGCTATTCATACTCTTCTTTAGGGAATTAGAGGTCCCTATCCCTGGGGGAACCCTTTCGTTCACTTCGAAATACTGATCACATGGGTGTGGGGACTCTCCACAGAATGGAGTTCCATAAAGTAGAGGATGTTTGGATTAGGAAAACATCTTCATGCACACCTTCCGACCCCAATACTCACCATTCACCTAGCTCTGACCATGATCAGGGCCACTGCTCAGCTCCTCCCACTTTTCCTTTCACTTCTGGTCCTTCATTCCCATCTACTTCAGCGGGACCATCTACAGCTCCACCACCTCAGCAACCTTTAGAAGTCCGGATCAGCACTAAGCAGCTCCGGGAGATGAGACAGGAGATTGTGAGGGAGCTGAGAGATGATTTATCGAGAGAGCTCCGAGGTCCACTGAGTGCTCCCTCCTCTGATGTCGTTCCCTCCTTAGCAGCCGTGTCCAAGATGGTAGCAGACCTGAAGGAGGAAATCTACAACATAAGGAGCCTAGTCCAAGCTCAATACTGGAATCTTAGCGACGTAAAGGATGACACGAGGAAGATGCGAGTAGCATCAGAAATGAGCTAGGTAGCCAGAGTCAGGGTGCAGAAAGGCTAGCAAATGCCTTGATCTCCAAATCTGACACCCTCCAAGAAAGTGTGACCCAGCTCACTTCGATACAGTCTAGAGCCACCTCGAAGATATCGAACAACTAGGAAACGTCTCTGAGGGGATAAGCTTGGTCATCAAACATACTAGACTGAGTACAGAAGTCACATCCTCCACTACAAAGAAACCCTAGTGTTTTTTTATGATGTACAGTCCCTTGAGGACTTTTTCTGTTATGTAATCATACTTGTACTCAAATTTGACTTTAATACAATGAGTAGAAATTTTCTTTTAAAACTGTGCAATTTGAGTTCTTATACTTTTCTGTGTTTTGTGCCTTTTTGCTATGATGACAAAAAGGAGGAGAAAATATGATGAATTGAAATGTAAAGGAAATCACTAAAAAGAAAATCCTTAAAGCAAAAAGTAATTTGTTCTTAGTGCATTCGATACCTCGAGGCTCATTATCTCTCTGTTGGGGCTCCTCAAGAAGTAATCTCCATAATCTATTCAAGAGATATTCGGAGATTAGTTGAATCATACTCAAGAACAAATTGACAGATTTTTCCTCTAAAAGTAAGAATTTAAGCTCAAAAGCTTCAAGATATTAAAAGAAATTCAGAGACCTAAACAAAATTGAATGCATATATTGAGGAGAGAATCTGAAATCTTAAGAAAGCAAATTCATTAAACACATATAAGCCACACAATTGATTCCATGATATGAAGGCTTATATAATTCCAAATGAAAGGAGGAGCTATAATTTCAGGATTTACTGATTCATACCCTTCAATTTTGGATAAATTAAATGACCCCTAATGGATTTTGATGAATACAAAACACTAGAGTATAATTCCACTTATCTTAACAATTTATTTGAGGAATTCAGGTGTTTTATTAAGAATATTGTTAAGAAATGTCTAGGCAAGTTTCCATATTTTTTCAAGGATTTATTGAAGAATTTTTGAGTTGAAGAAAACAGATCAGGGACAGCCGAGACGTCTCCGGATTATCTCAGAGACGTCTTTGGCACGAACAGGAAGAATTGGCACGTCTGGAGACGTCCCCGACACCTGGCGAGGCATCTCGCAAGGTCGGAGTCGACTCCTGACTCTGCGGAGTCGACTCTCTCAGAGGCGGCAGAAAGACCGATTTCAAGGGATGCGCGCGAGTCGTCTCCGAAGGACGCGGAGTCGTCCCCACGAGTAAAAAGCGGACTTCCCGAGACATCCCCAGAGAGTGCGGAGTCGACTCTCTCAGGGGATTCCAGAGGACATGTTTTTCAGTGATACAACTACGGAGTCGTCCCCGAAGTCGCGGAGTCGTCCCCATGAAAAAAGCGCAAACATCCCGAGATGTCCCCGTAAAGTGCTGAGCCGACTCTCTCAGAAAAATAGAAGAACAAGCATTCAAGTCGTTCTTCTTTAGAGACGTCCCTGTAAAAGTGCCGAGTCGACTCCAAACAACGTCAAGAGAAATTTTATACAGCCGAGACGTCTCGCGTCGAAGCGGAGACGTCTCCGGAGCGCCTGGAACGCGACTGACACACTTTTTCAGATAAATTTGAATTTCAAACAGTCATATTTTTGTGTCTAACGGATCTATTGCCTTTTGGGCTATAAAAGGGAGCTTTTAAGTGCCTTCCAACAACTTCTCACCAACCCAACACAAGATCATTCAAGAGAGAAGAAGAAAAAAAGAGGTTCAAGGGAGTTAGAGCTTTCAAGAGGGGAAATCAAGTGCATTCAAGCTTTTCATCTGATTTCGTGCTCAACTACTCACTCCCACTCGGCATTCAAAGCTCACATTCAAGCCAACACGATCCACATCGGAAGAACCAACATTACCCACGCTTTCAACGGCTAAAAGGGTTCTTTCGGGTTTTATTATTTCTCATTGTTATATTCGCTTCTAAGAGCTTTTAAATCTTCGTAAAACCTTTGTTTATTGTGCTTGTTCCAGTCAAGGGACTTGGAACAAGGATAGGCATCCCAAGCCTAGGTTAAATTGGGGATTGTAGGGTTCGTTGTTAGCCCGGGGTAAAACAACGAGTTGGGTAGTGAACTCGCAAAACTACCGTACTGTAATCGCTGATTATAGTGAAAATTCCCAAAGGTGTTTGGGAGTGGATGTAGGAGCAGTGGAAGCTCCGAACCACTATAAATCTTTGTGTGTTTGCGTTTGACTGTGATTGCTACTTTAAGTTTTACCTTTGCACATACACTTGTGTGTTTTTGTTTAATTAGTCAAAAAGTTTTAAAACACCCAATTCACCCCCCTCTTGGTGACCATCTCTGGGCAACAAGTGGTATCAGAGCAGGTGCTCTGTATATTTCTTGAAGACCTAACCGTCTTAGCCAAAGATCTAGATGACAACACCCTTCAACAATGTTCCTGTTGAGGGGCAGGCAACCAATAGACCTCCACTCTTCAATGGGACAAATTATTCCTATTGAAAGACTAGAATGAGGATTTTTTATTCAAGCACAGATTATGCCTTGTGGAAGCTAAAGACCTCTCACATTGGGACTTGAACAACTATTGGCTCATTGATGACGCATGAGCTCACAATGAAGCAACATGAAGAAGATTTGCCGAAGAAGAAAAGACAATCGCACTCAAGGCTACTTCGAGTGTGTGTTGAGAAGAAAGTAGTGAGAGTGAAGAAGAAGCGAAGATGAGGACTTGGGCTAATAGTAAGAAAGTTTAAGAAATTCAAAATACTGTGTTTTCTCCATACACTTCCTCTTCCCCGCTCTCTCTCCACATACTTGCCCCCTCTGACTTAGGCATCGGAGGGCCGGCGCCGGAGAGCCCGGCCACCGGTTTTTCTTGCAGGACTTGCACATCCCCCGCGGCGGAGGACGCAGCCAGCCGGCGCACCGCCGTCCGCCTCCTGCAGCAGCGGAGCTCCTCCTTCCCCGGCTTCACGGCGGCCCCGGGTCCAATTTCCAGCAACAGTTGGCGCTAGAGGAAGGGCCCGAGTTCGCTGCCATGAAGCTAAGAAGCAAAGGGGCCTCCAATGCCTCTCGACGTCCTCCACCCAGTCCTGAGCACTCCGTCCGAAACTCACCACCTCCGGCTGAGTCAGTTCATCAAGTTCGGCCGGAGCAGTTTGATGCCCTGGTGCAACAGGTGCAGGCCTTGGCCACCGCTGTCCAAAGCCTGCAACCTAGAGGCATCCCAACGGCACCGCCTCCCCCGGCTCCAGTTCAACCGGAGCCCCCTATAAGCGGGCTTCCTCTTCGAGGTCAGGACTCTCAAGTCCAGGCCTCCCTCTGGAGAGAGCACCCAGTCAGAGGCCACGGAGGCTGGCCACAACCTTCAGAAGCTGAGTCGGTTCCAGGGCAACCTGCACCCGGAGGAACCGCTGTAGCGATCCTCCAGAATGATGAACTCGACAAGAAGGTCGAGAAGCTGGAGCGCCAAATCCAGGCACTCCACGGGAGAAAATCAGGACGTGACGGCGACTTCGAGTTCAATACGAAGTCGCCCTTCTCCCAGGAGATTGAAGATGAACCGGTTCCCTCCGGTTCAAGATACCCCAGGTGGAGCCTTACAACGGCAAGGCTGATCTCCTTGACCACCTGGAGAGTTACCGGGTCTTAATGGCCCTACAAGGAGCCTCGGAAGCCATGATGTGCAAGGCTTTTCCGGCGACACTCCGAGGACCAGCCCGGCTTTGGTTCACCGGGCTGAAGCCGAGTACTGTCTCCTCCTTTGAGCAGCTCGGCAGACAGTTTGCTGGCAATTTCGCCGCTAGCCAGCCCCAGCGGCGGACATCCGACTCCCTCCTCGACATCAAACAAAAGGAGGGAGAGTCCTTCAAGAGTATCTGGACCGGTTTACCGCCGCAATATGGGAATTCTGGGAGCTTGAGCAGTCAATCGCCATGTCAGCGCTGAAGACTGGAGCCTGGTCCTACAGATTCCTCTTCTCGATTGAGAAGAATTTTCCAGCGGACCTTACCGAAATGTTCGCTCGGGCCCGGAAATATGCCAAGGCTGAGGAAGCCATGGCCGTCAGGCGGGGCGAGACCGAGCTGTTAGATGTATGCCCTAGAAGCCAATTTGGCTGACACATTGTTGATTCTAGGGACATAATTTTGTACTTGACTATTTATTATTGAATAAATAAAAGGCATCTTTTCATTCATATTGTTTAGTGTCTATGAATCGTCCAAGAAATTAATAAGATGATGATACATATTCTCAAGAGTTGAGGAATTTGAGCCAATGTATCATTGGTGATTAATTCTAAATGCTCCTGATCAAAGGATCATCACGAGGACGGTGATCGATCCGATCAGTGCACAGATCACTCTCCTTCTGGATGACGAGACTTGAGTCCACAGTGTAGGGACACTGAAGTGATAGTGCAGGTGCTTGTTAGAGAACAAGGGTACTGAGCGTGACCAATAAAGAAGTCACTTGGATGTCTATCCACTCGTCAGTGACTTGCTTGATGTTGCAGTAGTGTGACTGGTCCTTTGACCTGCGGCGCTTCGGCTACTCACAGTGAGGTTATTGTAGTTTGACTGCAACAATACATGGTCTCTAGCCATATGGGTCCATGCAGTGTAGATTGGCTGCAGTAAGTTCACTGTAGGAGTAGGGTATGCACCTATATGGAATCTATCGACCTTGATAGATAAGGAGAGATCCTATGTGATTTATAAGACTGAGTTTGTAAGACCTCGGCCGGGGCAGTATGCACAGTGGAGAAGAGTTTTCACTATCGAACTCGAGTCGAATAAATCTTGACATATGACAGACGATGGGGTTTGACGAGTTGTCCATGACCTCCGTCCTGTAGGGATCCACGATAGTAGGACTGTATCACATGTTAACTGCACCTAGAGGTTCATCATTCCATTCTGCTGGGTAGCCACTACATGCTGCTAGGTGTCACTGGTGGATGGTGGGACTCATAGGGATTATCTTGATGATCGATAAACCCTAATGAGTTGAGTTGGAATCGTTCCAACCCATTGAAAGGAGTTTTCAATGATATAGTGATAGAGATCACAATATATCTCACTACCAGTCAGAATAGAACCTATGGGGTCACACACACTAGAAGTATTGACCGATCCGATGGTTGAAATCGTGATTAGGAATCACAAGAAATCAATTTGATTGATAAGAAGTTGAAGAAAACAAAGGGAATTAATTAATTGGACTTAAACAAAATCCTACTTCGGGAGGATTCCTAGAGTCCTAATTGGATTAGGCTGGGAATCCTAGTTGGATAGGACTGGATTCCTACTTGGAATAGGATTCCTACAATCCTAATGAGATTAGGAATTTTGAATTAAAATTGGATTCCTACTTGGAGTAGGATTCCTAGAATCCTAATTGGATTAGGACTTCGGATTCAAATCTAATCCTAATTGGATTAGGACTAAATACATCCTAAATGGATTAGGGTTTCTTAAGTCACAATTAATTATTAATCTAATGAATCAATAAGACTCCTAATTGGATTAGGATTGAAGAGTTCAATTGAGTCAAAATTGATTCAAGTTCTAATTGGATTAGGACTTACCTAGATTGGATCCATTGGTTCACCCTTGGGCTAAACCTAATAGGATTAGGGCTTGACCACATTAGGGCAATGCAAACCCTAATGTGGACTAGGGTTTACCAAGAGGAGGGGCGCAAGCCCCTCCCCTTGATCCATTGGTGCGGCACAAGAGAGGGCCGGCGCCCCCTCTTTGGAAAGATGTCTAGGGCTCCTACTTAGTAGGAACCCTAGATGGCTATAAAAGGAGGTGTGAGGCCGGCGCCCTAAGCATAGAAGAACTCCTCCTTCTCCTTGCCGTGAGCCTCCTTCCTCTCTTCTTGTGATCAGCCGCAAGCAAGGAAGACCAAGGCCAAAGGTTGGCGGCATCCTCTTCCTCCCTTCTTCCTTCCAACGCAGGGAAAAGAAAGAAGGCTGCGTGGGGATTCTTCTTCTTCCTCTTCTTCACCTTCTTCTTCCTCCTCTCAAGCACTTTCAAGAGTTGAAAGAAAGAGAGAGATCAGCCATCAAAGAGTCTTTGCAAGGGAGCTAGCACCCCGGGAAGACAAGAAAGCTTTGATCGGTTCTCTACTTCGTGTGGATACCCGTAGAGGCCGGACGTTTGAACGGCTTCAAGCGAACCCTCTCCAAAACCACGAATTCAGATTGCGGTGATTCTACCCGCGCAAGGTGAAGATTTGATCTTCCTATAGTTTTAAAAGTTTTAATTCTTACCTAATTACGAAAGGTCTCGAAACAACGTTCATGCGATGAACGTCGAACCCGTGCATGCCGATTCCGCTGCCATCTGAAAATTTTTGAAATATCAGCGGCATGGGCGGGTTCCCAACAGTGGTATCAGAGCCTAGGCTTCGTAGATTAAGGTAAGAATTAAATATCTAAAGGCATATTAGATCTGAAAATTAAATGATCATGCATGCTGAAAAATTCTGCATGCAGATTTTTCAGGGGTGCTGATTTTTACATGCTGATTTTTATGTGATAAAAAGATGATTCTAATTGCATTGTTAATGGGATTACAAAGTTTAGAATCATGATTAGCATGATCAGCGACCTATGTCATGATATAATCAGTTAGTTTTCAGATCTGAAAATTATAATTGTTGCATACGGTGATGATCATAGGATTCAACCCTTTTGGTATCAAATGTAATGACCTGCGATGTGATCTGCGATGTCATGTAATTTTTCAGATGCTTGCATGCATCTTATTTGATGTTTTGAGAGGCCTGCGTGCCTCCTAAAAGGAGATGTAATTATTTTTATTTTTATTTTACATCTGGTTGTATTTCTGTGATGTGATGTACATCAACGATCAAGTTGAAGCAAAGGCATGAGATGAAAGGTGATCTAAGCGGTTGATGGCGATGGGATCAAGAGTTGATCAAGGATCGAATCAAGGAGGCTTGGAACCAATTCAAGAGTTGAAGACCACTTGATCGATTGATGTGCATGTGCTTGTAATACGACCTAATTAGAATCCATGATCATCACCTAGTTAAAGTTTAGCTTTAATTATTGCTGCGATTATAACTGCCTGCAATGCGCCGTTTGCATGTGATGTGAATGAGAGTCGGGTAGATAGGTTACATGTGATGTAGCAAACCCAATTGAGACCTAAATCAAAACCTCCTCAATCAAGTCGAGAGTGAACCGACATGAGCAAGTCATATTAGATTAATTGATCTAATTGGTGTCTAGGAAAGCATGAAAGGTGGTTACTTAATTAGGACCTTACTCTCTGAGTAAGGGGAGCCTCCCACCTGCTTACCTGGCCAATTGTTCGATTACCTCTTATGAAGGCTCAAGTTGCAAACACTAAGACCTGATTAACCAATATTAAGTCAATAGGTCTTCCACTGTAGTAGAGCTGCTAAGGCCTTTCTGATGTTGATTTGTCTCGGCTGGACACAGTGGTCAAGTTGCATGGGGGGCTGGACCTCTCTATAGACATGAGATGTTGTAGGGTAAAGGTGGGGTTGGGCACCAATAACTGTTAGGTGAGGACCCAATGACGACTTTATTCCTACGGTTATACGGTGGGTCTGACTTAACTAAGAAATGGGACCAATAACTGTTAGGTGAGGTCTTCATGGCTTAGAGACCAAGTTGCACTGCAACATGCTTGAGAAGCATTGTACAAGAGTTGTACACTCATCCATCTATGTGTCACCAATAACTGTTAGGTGAGGTGGCATGTAAATTGGTGGGACCGCAGTACCCACTAGAAACCCTAGTCGTGTGGGATTTCCGTTTTCCTACCAGGGGAGTGTGAGGAATTCGAGAAAATAGTGGGAGTACATTTGTTCTAAAAGACCTTAGACAGATTAGGATCAAGTACAAAAGTCTAACTAGAATCTTTACTCTCTGCAGATACAATGTCGGCTTCAAACCCTTTGACCCGTATTCTTGAGACCAACCGACTGACCGGAACCAATTACAAGGACTGGCTTAGAAATCTCAAAATAGTTTTGGACTGTGAGAAGATAGGCTATATACTCGATTCAGATATCCCCACATTACCAGCACGTCCACTGATGTTCAGCGTGAGATGCATAAAAAGTGGTTGGATGATGACATTAGAGTAAAATGCTATATGATGGCATCTATGTCTAATGAACTCCAATGCCAGCATGAAAATATAAAGACTGCTAGGGACATACTGGCACACCTGCAAGAGTTGTATGGTGAGCAGAGTCGCACAGCTCGTTTTGAAGTGTCCAAGAGGCTTTTCAAAGCGAAGATGCGCGAAGGGCAGTCTGTCCATGATCACGGTCTGACCATGATCAAGGACCTAGAGGAGCTTGAGAAGCTCGGTATGGACATGCACAAGGAATTGCAAGTGGATTTGATCCTACAGTCACTTCCTGATTCATTTGGTCAGTTTATAGTAAACTACCACATGAATAAGATTGAATGCACTAAGACTGAACTAATCAACATGTTGGTAACTGCTGAGGGAGCCTTGAAAGGTTCAAGGGGCAATGTCCTGCTGCTGAGTTGACTTCTGGTTCCAAGAGAAAGTCTACTTGGAAGAAAAAGAAGCCTGCAAAGAAGCAGAAGAAAGACAAGAAGCCAAAGAAGGAAGTTCAAAAGAAAAAGGCTAACGACAAAGGAAAATGTTTCCACTGCAATGTCGAAGGCCACTGGAAGAGAAACTGTCCTTCATACCTCGAGAGCCTGAAGAACAAGAAAGGTGACACACCTTCAGAAGGTATAGACTTGCTCATATTGAAACTAATCTAACGGTTTCTTCTACTTCTAGTTGGGTTATAGATTCTGGTTCTAGTGCTCATTTGTGCACTACCATGCAGGGTCTAAAGGAAAGTAGAAGGCTGGCGGAAGGTGCGGTAACCCTTCGGGTTGGCAACGGGGCAAAAGTTGCTGCTGTGGCTGTGGGCACCTACCATCTGCGACTACCGTCTGGATTTAGTTTAATACTTAGAGACTGCTATTATGTACCTGTTGCTAGCAGAAATTTGATTTCTGTTTCATGTCTAGCACAGGAAGGTCATGTTTTTACATTTGACAAAGACTGCTGTTCTATTTATTTGAGAAATAAAATAGTCGCACGTGGTTTATGATTGACAGTCTCTATCATTTACATATGGATGTATCTGTGAATGTTACCGAGCAAGATGTGAGTGCCAAAGGATCCAAAAGATCCAGAGATGAGATAAACCAAAGATATTTGTGGCACCTCAGACTTGGCCATATTGGAGAAGATAGAATGAACAAAATGGATAAAGATGGGCTTTTAGGCTCATTGACTTCCGAGTCATATCCAGTTTGCGAGTCCTGTCTTCAAGGAAAATGGCTAGACTGCCCTTTGTAGGACATGGGGAGAGGACCACTGAAATACTTACCCTAGTACATACAGATGTATGTGGCCCATTCGATGTGCTAGCCAGGGGACGTTATTCTTACTTCATTACCTTTACCGATGATTATTCACGGTATGGGTATGTGTATCTTATGAGACACAAGTCTGAATCTTTTGAAAAGTTCAAAGAGTTCAAGAATGAAGTAGAAAAACAAACTGGAAAACCTCTTAAGGCTCTTCGATCAGATCGAGGAGGAGAATACCTTAGTGGGAATTCCGGGACTATCTCAAAGAAAACGGCATAGTCTCACAATGGACACCTCCGGGTACACCTCAACTCAACGGGGTGTCAGAGAGGAGGAATCGGACCCTATTGGATATGGTCAGGTCCATGATGAGCTTCACTGATTTACCTATGTTCCTTTGGGGAGATGCCTTACTCACAGCGATTTATTTATTGAATAGAGTTCCCTCTAAATCCGTTCCTACCACACCGTATGAGATATGGCATGGTAAGAAACCAAGTCTGGGTCATCTCAAGATTTGGGGATGTCCGGCCCACGTCAAGCGACTACAGGCGGACAAGTTAGAGGCTAGGACCATAAGTGCTCGTTTTATAGGATATCCTAAAGAGTCATTAGGATACAATTTTTACGTCTCAGAGGATCACAATGTGTTTGTGAGCCGTCATGCCATCTTCTTGGAAAATCAGTTTATCCTTGATAGAGGCAGTGGGAGGAAAATTGAGCTTGAAGAGAAAGTCTCTGAAAAGCAACGAGTCATGGATCCTATAGAACCCATTCATAAGAGCCAGTACACGATGTCCCTCAACCACCTCGTAGATCTAGTAGGGTCTCCCATCCTCCCGATAGATACTTAGGTATACTAGAAGAGGATACCGAGGAAATGTTCCTAGTGGGAGATAGGGATCACATACAGGATCCCAAAACCTACAACGAGGCGATATCTGATATCGATTCCGAGAAATGGCTGGAAGCTATGAAGTCAGAGTTAGACTCCATGCATTCCAACCAAGTCTGGACCTTAGTAGATCCACCAGAAGGTATTGTACCTATTGGATGCAAATGGATCTACAAAAGGAAGATAGGTTCGGATGGAGAGGTAGAGACCTATAAGGCAAGGCTTGTGGCGAAAGGGTATAGTCAGCGCGAAGGCATTGACTATCAGGAGACCTTTTCACCTGTAGCCATGCTAAAATCCATCCGAACATTGCTTGCCATTGCAGCATTTCATGATTATGAAATCTGGCAGATGGATGTGAAAACTGCTTTCCTGAATGGATATCTTGATGAAGATATCTATATGGAACAGCCTTTGGGTTTCACTTCCAGTGATGGAGATCACAAGGTCTGCAAGCTGCAAAGGTCCATCTATGGACTAAAGCAAGCATCTCGGAGTTGGAACACTCGTTTCGATGATGCAATCAAAACGTTTGATTTCATCAAAAACGAAGAGGAACCATGTGTTTACAAAAAGGTTAGTGGGAGTGCTGTCGTTTTTCTCGTACTGTACGTAGATGACATTCTCCTGATTGGGAATGATATTCCCATGCTAACCTCGGTCAAGGTCTGGTTGTCAAAAGAATTCTCCATGAAAGACCTTGGGGAAGCATCCTATATTTTGGGAATAAAGGTCTATAGAGATAGATCTAAAAGAATGCTTGGCCTTTCACAGAAGATGTACATAGAGGAGGTGCTGAAGAGATTCAACACATGAGCAAGATTCCCTATGCATCGGCAATGGGAAGCCTCATGTATGCCATGCTGTGTACACAACCTGATATAGCTCTTGCTGTGAGTGTCACAAGCAGATATCAGTCGGATCCAGGCAAGAAGCACTGGATAGCTGTGAAAGAACAGTCTTAAGTACTTGAGAAGAACTAAGGACATGTTCTTGGTCTTTGGGAGAAGATCAGAGTTGAAGGTAGAAGGATGCACACATATTGATGATAGAAAGTCTACATCAGAATATGTGCAATTGTGGTTCAGTAAATTGGAAGAGTTCCAAACAACCGATCATTATAGATTCTACCTTAGAAGCTGAATGTTAAGCCGTATCTAAGGGTGCAGTGGAAACCTTCTGATTAAAAGTTAATTGCAGAGTTAGGTGTAATGTCATTAGATGCCATAACACTTTACTGCGATAACATTGGCACCATAGCACTAGCTATGGAGCCATGGTCTCATCAGAAGTCCAAGCACATAGAGCGGCGCTTCCATTTCATACGCGACTATGATGTAGAGGTGCAGAGAGTAGACTCCGCGGATAACGTGGCAGACCCGTTCACTAAGCAGCTGAGTCAGCAAAAGACTGAAGCCCACCTTGAGAAGATGGGCCTAAGATATATGACCAATTGGCTTTAGTGCAAGTGGGAGATTGTTAGATGTATGCCCTAGAAGCCAATTTGGCTGACACATTGTTGATTCTAGGGACATAATTTTGTACTTGACTATTTATTATTGAATAAATAAAAGGCATCTTTTCATTCATATTGTTTATGTGTCTATGAATCGTCCAAGAAATTAATAAGATGATGATACATATTCTCAAGAGTTGAGAATTTGAGCCATGTATCATTGGTGATTAATTTCTAAATGCTCCTGATCAATGGATCATCACGAGGACGGTGATCGATCCGATCAGTGCACAGATCACTTTCCTTCTGGATGGACGAGACTTGAGTCCACAGTGTAGGGACACTGAAGTGATAGTGCAGGTGCTTGTTAGAGAACAAGGGTACTGAGCGTGACCAAGACAAGAAGTCACTTGGATGTCTATCCACTCGTCAGTGACTTGCTTGATGTTGCAGTAGTGTGACTGGTCCTTTGACCTGCGGTGCTTCGGCTACTCACAGTGAGGTTATTGTAGTTTGACTGCACACATACATGGTCTCTAGCCATATGGGTCCATGCAGTGTAGATTGGCTGCAGTAGTTCACTGTAGGAGTAGGGTATGCACCTATAAGGAATCTATCGACCTTGATAGAAGAGGAGTGATCCTATGTGATTTTTAGACTGAGTTCTAAGACCTTGGCCAGGGCAGTATAAAGTGGAAAGAGTTTTCCACTATCGAACTCAAGTCGAATAAATCTTGACATATGACAGACGATGGGGTTTGACGAGTTGTCCATGACCTCCGTCCTGTAGGGATCCACGATAGTAGGACTGTATCACATGTTAACTGCACCTAGAGGTTCATCATTCCATTCTGCTGGGTAGCCACTACATGCTGCTAGGTGTCACTGGTGGATGGTGGGACTCATAGGGATTATCTTGATGATCGATAAACCCTAATGAGTTGAGTTGGAATCGTTCCAACCCATTGAAAGGAGTTTTCAATGATATAGTGATAGAGATCACAATATATCTCACTACCAGTCAGAATAGAACCTATGGGGTCACACACACTAGAAGTATTGACCGATCCGATGGTTGAAATCGTGATTAGGAATCACAAGAAATCAATTTGATTGATAAGAAGTTGAAGAAGGAACAAAGGGAATTAATTAATTGGACTTAAACAAATCCTACTTCGGGTAGGATTCCTAGAGTCCTAATTGGATTAGGACTGGGAATCCTAGTTGGAGTAGGAGGATTCCTACTTGGAATAGGATTCCTACAATCCTAATGAGATTAGGAATTTTGAATTAAAATTGGATTCCTACTTGGAGTAGGATTCCTAGAAATCCTAATTGGATTAGGACTTCGGATTCAAATAGAGTCCTAATTGGATTAGGACTAAAATACATCCTAATTGGATTAGGATTCCTTAAGTCAAATTAATTATTAATCTAATGAATCAAATGACTCCTAATTGGATTAGGATTGAAGAGTTCAATTGAGTCATGATTCAAGTCCTAATTGGATTAGGACTACCTAGATTGGATCCATTGGTTCACCCTTGGGCTAAACTAATAGGATTAGGGCTTGACCACATTAGGGCAATGCAAACCCTAATTGGACTAGGGTTTACCAAGAGGGAGGGGCGCAAGCCCCTCCCCTTGATCCATTGGTGCGGCACAAGAGAGGGGCCGGCGCCCCTCTTTGGAAAGATGTCTAGGGTTCCTACTTAGTAGGAACCCTAGATGGCTATAAAAGGAGGTGTGAGGCCGCGCCCTAAGCATAGAAGAACTCCTCCTTCTCCTTGCCGTGAGCCTCCCTCTCCTCTCTCTTGTGATCAGCCGCAAGCAAGGAAACCAAGGCCAAAGGTTGGCGGCATCCTCTTCCTCCCTTCTTCCTTCCAACGCAGGGAAAAGAAAGAAGGCTGCGTGGGGATTCTTCTTCTTCCTCTTCTTCAACCTTCTTCTTCCTCCTCTCAAGCACTTTCAAGAGTTGAAAGAAAGAGAAGAGATCAGCCATCAAAGGAGTCTTTGCAAGGGAGCTAGCACCCCGGGAAGACAGAAAGCTTTGATCGGTTCTCTACTTCGTGTGGATACCGTAGAGCCGGACGTTGAACGGCTTCAAACGAACCCTCTCCAAACCACAATTCAGATTCGCGGTGATCATCTACCCGGCAAGGTGAAGATTTGATCTCCTATTAGTTCTAAAGTTTTAATTCTTACCTAATTACGAAAGGTCTCAAACAAGCGTTCATCGATGAACGTCGAACCCGTGCATGCGATTCCGCTGCCATCTGAAATTTTGAAATATCAGCCATGGGGGTTCCACAGTGGTATCAGAGCCTAGCTCGTAGATTAAGTAGAATTAATATCTAAAGCATATTAGATCTGAAATTAAATGATCATGCATGCTGAAAAATTCTGCATGCAGATTTTCAGGGGTGCTGATTTTTACATGCTGATTTTTATGTGATAAAAAGATGATTCTAATTGCATTGTTAATGGGATTACAAAGTTTAGAATCATGATTAGCATGATCAGCGACCTATGTCATGATATAATCAGTTAGTTTTCAGATCTGAAATTATAATTGTAGCATACGGTGATGATCATAGGATTAACCCCTTTTGTATCAAATGTAATGACCTGCGATGTGATCTGCGATGTCATGTAATTTTCAGATCTTGCATGCATCTTATTTTGTTTTGAGAGGCCTGCGTGCCTCCTAAAAAGAGATGTAAATTTATTTTTATTTTTATTTTACATCTGGTTGTATTTCTGTGATGTGATGTACATCAACGATCAAGTTGAAGCAAAGGCATGAGATGAAAGGTGATCTAACGGTTATGGCGATGGACAAGAGTTGATCAAGGATCGAATCAAGGAAGCTTGGATCCAATTCAAAGAGTTGAAGACACTGATCGATGATGTGCATGTGCTTGTAAACGACTCAATTAAATCCATACATCACCTAGTTAAAGTTTAGCTTTAATTATTGCCGCGATTATAATCCTGCAAGCCGTTTGCATGTGATTGAATGAGAGTCGGTAATAGTCTACATGTGATGTAGCAAACCCATTGAGACCTAATCAAACCTCTCAATCAATCGAGAGGAACCGACATGAGCAAGTCATATAGATTAATTGATCTAATTGGTGTCTAGGAAAGCATGAAAGGTGGTTACTTAATTAGGACTTACTCTCTGAGTAAGGGAGCTCCACCTGCTTACCTGGCCAATTGCATTCCTCTGATAAGGGCTCAAATATGCAACACTAAGACCTGATTACCAATATTAAGTCATAGGTCTTCCACGTAGTAGACTGCTAAGGCCTTTCTGATGTTGACTTGTCTCGGCTGGATACAGTGGTCAAGTTGCATTGGGGCTGGACCTCTCTATAGACATGAGATTGGAGGGTAAAGTGGGTTGGGCACCAATAAACTGTAGGTGAGACCCAATGACGCTTTATTCCTACGGTTATACGGTGGGTCTGACTTACTAAGAAATGAGACCAATAACTTTAGGTGAGGTCTTCATGGCTTGAGACCAAGTTGCACTGCAACATGCTTGAGAAGCATTGTACAAGAGTTGTACACATCCATCTATGTGTCACCAATAACTGTTAGGTGAGTGGCATGTAAATTGGTGGGACCGCAGTACCCACTAGAAACCCTAGTCGTTGGATTTCCGTTTTCCTACCAGGGGAGTGTGAGGAAGGAGGCAGCACAGCCTGAAGGAGCAGCACAGCCTGAAGGTTCGAATGCCAACAGGCCCATTGCCGGCGTCATCAACACTATCCGAGGAGGGCCTCGGCTGGAGAAGCTTTGGAGGAGAAACCTCATCGAAGCGCCCGCGCGCTTCTGAAGATATCTCCTTTTCAGACGA
>NW_024069956.1:0-23352 GCF_009389715.1 Phoenix dactylifera
TCACGAGTCGACTCCAAGCGTATCAAGTTCACTGGCACGAGCTCGAGTCGACTCCAGATCAGTACGAGTCGACTCCGACTGAGAACAGACAGAAGGACAGAAAGCTTCAACTCAGAAACTGTCAACGAGTCGACTCCCGAAGTGCGCGAGTCGACTCCAATGTTCAACGAGTCGACTCCAGGGTAGTAAGAGTCGACTCAAGAGAAACACAAAGAAAAGTCAGAGAGCAGTTTTCGGGTCTGAGATTCGAGTCGACTCCAGTGGAACGCGAGTCGACTCCGATGGTTGGCAGGTCGACTCCAAAGAAGGTAAGAGTCGACTCTCAGAGGAACACAAGGAAAAAGTCAGAGAACGATGTTCGGACTCTGAGATTCGAGTCGACTCCGAGACTGAGCGACCATCAACAGACAGAAGACCATGTTACTGCCTCTGAGATTCGAGTCGACTCACAGACAGCTCGAGTCGACTCCGAGACAAGCTTCACGTCAAAAGGCAGAAGACCAAACTTTCGGAAACTGAGAGCCGAGTCGACTCCAAGGAAGTTCGAGTCGACTCCAAGACTGGATGAGCCAAAAGACAGAGAAACGGGAGTTCGGGCTCTGAGATTCGAGTCGACTCCCAGGACAGTCGAGTCGACTCGAGTGGACAAAATTCAAAATTGGATCCACGGACTTCAGTGGATGAGCCGACTCCAAAATTGCCAGGTCAGCTCCAGAAGTTGGCGAGTCGACTCCAGGTCAAGACGAGTCGACTCCCAGTCAAGACGGCAACTTTAATTCAAATTTGGAACAGTTGCCGAGTCGACTCCGGAAAAGCGTGAGTCGACTCCTGCTAAGCCGAGTCGACTCCTGATCGCGCGAGTCGACTCCAACCCACCAACGGTCATATTGTCAGGCTGCAGAGTGTGCAGAACGGCCAGAAAAAAGCAGAGTAACGGCTAGTTCCGTGGGGGTTGGCTTAAATAGCCACAGAGGACTGTAGCAAGGCAGAGAACAGATATTCCACTCCAAGCATTCAAGTTTTGAAGCTCTCCAAGTGCTCTTAAACGAAAAAGGGAAGATCTGCATTACTGCTCCAACAACTTCTTCCAACAATCAAAGCTTCCTCCTCCTGCATTCAAGTCGACCACTCTTTCAAGAGGAGACCGGAGTTCCAGAAGCCATACCTCTTCACCAGCTTAAAAGCGTTTGAGGGCTTCTAACTCCTTTACGATTATATTGTTTTAAATCTGCTTTTTGAGAAGCTATTTTCTGTTTTCTTCTATCTCTTGTATTTACTTGATTCAATCGGGGGATTGAATCAAGGGGTTTAAGGTTTGGTTGGTGAGCCAAGTTAAAACCAACGTGTGTAAGGGTTTGATTGTGAGCCCGGGAAAAACAATCGGGGTTGGTTCTAGTCGGTGAGCCTGGGAAAACCGACCGAGTTCGTTGTGAGCTCGTAAAACAACAAGTTTGGTTGTGAGCTTGCAAAACAACCGGCTGTAATCCAAGGGGGTGTTATAGTGAAATTCCCAAGTGAGACTTGGGGAGTGACTGGACGTGGGAGCAAGGGTTAGCTCCGAACCACTATAAAACTTTGTGTTTGTAGTGCATTGTCTCTCATCTTCTTCCCCGCACATTACTCACAGCACTAGGCTTTAATTAAATAACTTTGCTATAGTTTTTAATTAACATCCACAAGTTTTAATTAGCAAATTATTTTAAAACCCAATTCACCCCCCCTCTTGGGTTGTCTATCTGGGCAACAAGTGGTATCAGAGCCAAAAACTCTTCCACTCAAGAGTTAAAAGATCAAAATGACAACCCCATTTGGATCTTCTCACATTGAGGGTCAGTCCACCCAAAGACCCCCTTTCTTCAATGGATCTGACTACTCATACTGGAAGGCTAGGATGAGAATATTCATCCAAGCCCAAGACTATGAGATGTGGTCCATTGTAGTAAATGGGCCATACATCCCATCCATATTGTAGATGGTGTTAAGGTACCTAAACTAGAAATGGATGGGATGAACATGACATGAGGAAGGCACAATTAAACTCTAAAGCTATGAATGTGTTTATTGTGCCTTAGACCGTAATGAATTCAATAGGGTTTACTTGCAATTCAGCAAAAGAATTTGGGACAGACTTGAAGTGACCCATGAGGGCACGAATCAAGTCAAAGAATCCAAAATAAATCTTGGTTCATAAATATGAACTATTTAAAATGGATTCAAATGAAACAATCACATCATGTTCACTAGGTTTACTGATATTGTCAATGGCCTAAAAAGCCTTGGCAAGAACTATACTAACAGTGAGCTTGTCAGGAAAATCCTTCGGTGTCTACCAGGTCGTGGGAAGCTAAAGTGACGGCAATCCAAGAAGCCAAGGACTTGAACAAGCTACCACTTGAGGCTTCTTGGATCCCTATGACGCACGAGCTACCATGAAACAACACAACGAGGAAGAGTCCTCCCATAAGAAAAAGGTAATAGCCTTAAATCTACTTCTCTAACAAGGACTTGTCTTGCAGCAGCAGCAGTGAAGAAGAAGAAGATGAGGAAGATGGTGGTGAGGCTCTTCTTGTGCGCAAGTTCAAGAAATTCATCAACCACAAGAAGTCCTATCATCAAAGGAGAGGCCCCTCAAATTCCTACCGCAAGGACAAAGGTAAGGAAAGGGAAAATGAGGGGATTGGTGTTACGAGTGCAAGAAGCCGGGTCACATAAGAGCTGAGTGCCCCTTACTGAAGAAGGGGAGTAAGTACAAGAAGAAGAAAGGCCTTGTCACTACCCTATCGGACTCCGACTCATCATCCTCCTCATCAGATGATGAACAAGAAGAGAAGGCCAATTTCTGTTTCATGGCCAACGAAAACGAGGTAACTTCCGATACGCATCCTGATTTTTCTTTTGATGAACTTTATGATGCATTTAATGAATTAATGGTAGAATATAAGGCTATAAATCTTAAGAATAAAGAACTAAAATAACTAATCAATCATACCTACATAAATACGATAAATTAGTTAAGGATAAGGATTTAATCACCAAAGAAAATATAGAACTTAAACAAGCAACCAACTTTTAACTCAAAAGACTAACACCTTAACTAAAGAAAATGAAAAACTAACTAAGGAATTTTCAGAACTTAAAAAATATAAACAAACTTAATAAGGATCTTACAAAAGAACTTAATGATCTAAAAGCCGAAAATCACACTAACTAAAGAACTTAACAAATACAAACCCTTAGTTGAAAATTTACCTATAGTTCTGAAAAATTAAACATGATACTAAATAGTCAACGAGCAGTATTTAATAAAGCGGTTTAGGATATAAACCAAGAATAAACAAAAACTTCTTAGTAACTTCTTTGTTAAAGCTGGAAACAAAAACTAAGAAAATAACCTGCTTTTGTTGTGGTACAGTAGGCATAAAGCAAATGTATGTAATTTTAGGAAAAGTAAAACTAAAAGAAAAATTAAAAGGGTATGGGTTCCAAAAGGAACCAACTTGACTAACCATGAAGGACCCAAGAAAACTTGGGTACCTAAGATGACATGATTTGCTTGTGTAGGAGTGTCTTGCAGCCAAGGTCAACAAAAATGCTGGTATTTGGATAGTGGCTGCTCAAGGCACATGACGGGTGATAAAGACAATTTTTCACCCTTGAAGCTAAGAAGGGAGGTGCTGTGACGTTTGGAGACAACAACCAAGGTCACATCATTGGTATTGGTAAAGTTCAAATCACCCCTTCTACTTTTATAGATAATGTTAGATATGTTGATGGTCTTAAGCATAACTTGTTAAGCATTAGTCAATTATGTGATAAAGGATATGATGTTATGTTTAAACCATCACTATGTATTATAACAAATCCTAATGATAATAGTTTAGTTTTTAAAGGGATTAGACGTGGAAATGTATATGTTGTAGACCTAGAAGATCTTGCAAAACATAACCAATGTCTAGTTGTAAATGAAACTAAAGATAATGATGCTAGTTGGTTATGGCACCGTAAGTTAGGTCATGCAAGCATGGACACAATAACTAAATAGTTAAAAGAGACTCCGTGATAGGTTTGCCAAAATTAAAATTTGAAAAGAACAAAATATGTGAAGCATGTCAATTTGGCAAACAATCTAGGAACTCTTTTAAATCCATAAAATGTGTCTCTACCTCTAGGCCTCTAGAATTATTACACATGGACCTATTTGGTCCAACTAGAACAACAAGCCTAGGTGGAAATAAATATGGTCTAGTCATAGTAGATGATTACTCTAGGTACACATGGGTCATGTTCTAGCACATAAGGATCAAGCATTTTCATGTTTAAAAGTTCCATAAGGAAGTAACAAATGCTAGAGAGTCTTCAGTCATAGCCATTAGAAGTGACCATGGTACCGAGAATTCGAAAATCAATTATTTGATGAATTTTGTAGTAAAAAGGGGATAACCCATAATTTTTCTGCACCTAGGACACCACAACAAAATGGAGTTGTGGAAAGGAAGAATAGAACACTAGAGGAAATGGCTAGAACGATGTTATGTGAAAGTAACCTCCCTAAGTACTTTTGGGGAGAAGCCATTAATACTTCTTGCCATATATTAAATAGAGTTTTATTAAGACCCATTATAAAGAAAACACCTTATGAACTGTGGAAAAACAGAAAACCAAAAGTTAACTATTTTCATGTTTTTGGATGTAGGTGTTTTGTACATAATAATGGGAAAGATAATCTAGGGAAATTTGATCCTAAATCTGATGAAGGAATATTCTTAGGTTATTCTACAACTAGTAAAGCCTATAGAGTCTTTAATAAAAGAACCTAGTTATAGAAGAATCTATACATGTTGTTTTTGATGACTCTAGTGACATCTCATCTAGTAAGAAGGTTAATTTTGATGATGATATTGAAATACTTGAAGAAAAGATAGATGAGATGGGATTACAAGATGATAATCAAAAGTTGATTGAAGGAGAATCATCAAGCCAAGAGCCTATAGTGGATCATGGGCTAACTAAAGCTTGGAGGTATGCTCACGGGCATCCTAAGGAACTAATTCTAGATGATCCATCTCAACCGGTTAGGACTAGAGCATCCCTTAGGAATTTGAATAACCATCTAGCTTTTGTTTCACACTTTGAGCCCAAACATATAGAAGAAGCCGAAAATGATGTAAATTGGATAAATGCAATGCAAGAAGAACTAAACCAATTTACTAGAAACAAAGTGTGGGATCTAGTAGAGAGACCTTCTGAATATCCAATTATAGGTACTAAATGGATATATAAAAATAAGCTAGATGAAAATGGAATTGTTATAAGGAATAAGGCTAGACTAGTAGCAAAGGGTTATAATCAAGAAGAAGGCATAGATTTTGATGAAACCTTTGCTCCCGTAGCTAGACTTGAGGCATTAGACTTCTATTAGCATATGCATGCTCTAAGGACTTCAAACTATATCAAATGGATGTAAAAAGTGCTTTTTTAAATGGGTTATTAATGAGGAGGTGTATGTAGAACAACCTCCTGGTTTTGAAAATCATCAATACCCTAATCATGTGTATAAACTGAACAAAGCACTTTATGGACTAAAACAAGCACCTAGAGCATGGTATGAGAGACTTAGTAAATTCCTATTAGAACATGAATTCTCTAGGGGAAATGTAGATACAACATTATTTCTGAAAAAAAAAATAAGGATATGTTATTAGTACAGATTTATGTTGATGATATCATTTTCGGTGCTACTAACAATCGCCTCTGCGAGGAATTTGCTGATTTGATGCAGAGTGAGTTTGAGATGAGCATGATGGGAGAGCTGAACTACTTCCTCGGGCTTCAAATCAAACAATCTGAAGGAGGCATCTTCATCAATCAAGCAAAATATATCAAGGAGATGCTCAAGAAGTTTGATATGGAGGGAAACAAGTCAATCAGCACCCCCATGAGCTCATCATGCAAGTTAGACCAAGATGAATCAGGTAAATCTGTAGATCAAAAACTTTATAGAGGTATGATAGGTCTTTACTGTATCTTACTGCAAGTAGGCCTGATATTATGTTTAGTGTGTGCATGTGTGCTAGATATCAGGCTAATCCTAAAGAATCACACCTAGCTGCAGTTAAGAGAATTTTAAATACTTAATTGGAACTAAGAACATAGGGCTGTGGTACTCTAAAGAATCTAGCCTAAACTTAATAGGGTACACAGATTCAGACTTCGCTGGATGTAAGCTTGATAGAAAAAGTACCAGCGGGTCTGTCAATTTCTAGGAGAAAACCTAATCTCATGGTTTAGCAAGAAACAAAACTCGGTTGCATTATCCACTGCAGAAGCTGAATATGTTGCAGCCGGGAGTTGTTGTGCTCAAATCTTATGGATTAAACAACAATTAGAAGATTATGGCATTAAACAAGATAAAATTCCCATTAATTGTGATAACAAGTGCCATAAATCTAACTAAAAATCCAATTCAACATCAAGAACTAAACACATTGAGATAAGACATCACTTCATAAGAGATCATGTATTGAATGGTGATGTGTCACTCCAATTTGTTGTACTGATAATCAATTAGCAGATATTTTTACAAAACCCCTAAGTGAAGAGAGGTTTAGTGTGCTTAGAGGGGATTAGGAGTGATTGATCCATCCTAGTGGGTTTCACTAGATTAATTGATTTTGATGATTAGAATGAGGTTAAAATAGAGTTTCTATTCAATGATCATCAAATCAGTCCTTAATTAGGTGATTTTCCCTCATTTGGCACGATTATGCATGGTTTTTAGGTGCGTGCCAAGGTTAGAGACGACTCGAGTAAGTTTCAGAGCCGGCTCCTAAGGGGGAGTCGACTCGCGCATTTGCGGGAGTCGACTCGCAAAGTGGCAGCTGAGGGGGAGTCGACTCGCACACTGTCGGGAGTCGACTCGCGCATATTCTGGAGTCGACTCGAGGTCGAGTCGACTCGCGACTCAGGGAGTCGACTCGCAGTCGGGATCCGACTTTTTAACCCTAGGTTTGTCGTTTCGCAAACACTTTTCCTCAAGCCGCCACTGTTCAAAAGCCCTAGAGCCGACTCCTAGGTCATCCCCGATCGTCTCCAAGCCCTTTTCCGTCGATTTTTCGCCGGACATTGAGTTTCCGTCCGTTCCTAGGTCATTTCCGGTCCGTCCCGAGCTTCCTCTGTCGGTCCTTCACCGTCCTCTAGGTATTTTTCTTCCCGTTTAGGTCAAGATGCCTCGTAAGACCGTGTTAGGAAGAGGTCCCGTCCCGAGGCCGGTCCCGAGCGGCGCTCCAAGGCGCGGCACGATCCCGCGAGGCAACCACCTCCGGATCGTTCCCCGCCTAGGGCGGTTCTCGTTAGGCCGTTGGCCGGGAAGGCCGTCACCTCCGGGAGGTTGTCGATTTCGACTATCTCTCCCGGGAGGGTTCACCATAGGCGATAGGCTTAGAGCCCAGGGCCTAGAGTACTTCCTCACTTGGACCTTCCCACCTATCCTGGCCTAGTTCAAGAGTTTTACAGTACCGTCCATCGGGGAGATGGAGGTATCGAGGGCACGTAGTAGGTGTCCCGTTGCGTGTCACGGAGGACTCATTGCCCATATCCTCCCTTCCATTAGTAGGGGTGGCTCCCGCACACCCTGAGGATAGAGTTGCGCCCTTACGGTCGTCTTAGGGCATCCACCTCAGTCCCCCTAGATGAGGTATCTGCTAGCTCACTTCCTATTGAAGTGAGAATCCTTTTGAGCATTCTGTCCAGGTCCATCTTCCCTAAGACAGGGAGATTTGATTTTGTAAATGAGAGGGACTAGCTATTATGTCTTATCCTTCAGGACACCCCGATCAACTTCCCAAAGCTCATTATAGGTATATGTGTGAGCCCCTAGATAGACCTAGGCTCTCACTCCCATACGGCATGATTATTCACTCTTCTTTTTAGGGAGTACGAGATTCCCATTCCTGAGAGGGAACCCTCTCGTGCTTGCGATGGACTGATCGCTTGTACGGGGACTATGCACAGGATGGGGTTTCGGAAGAGAGAAGGGATCTGGGTTAGGAAGTCTACTCTCACTGCTCAGACCACCAGACCTTCACCCAGTCCTGAGCCATTCAGACTACCCAGACCTTCCAGACCATCCAGACCTCCATCCACTCCTCCTGCTCCTACCACCTCCGCCGGACCTTCCTCCTCAGTCCACCATCTATGGAGGTCCGGATTGATCCTGAGCAGCTCCGGGAGCTGCGACAGGAGATCGTCCGAGATCTGAGGGATGAGCTGCTTCGGGAGCTCCGAGGTGCGGTGCCTGCTCCCACTCCTGCACCCGTATCTTCTCAGTTGGTCCCTTCCTTGACAGCCGTGACTGACATGACGGCTCATGTACGGGAAGAGATCTACAATGTCCGGAGTTTGGTCCAGGCCCAGTTCCACAGCATGAGTGAGGTCACGAGCTCCACTCGACAGATGCGAGAGGAGATAGGTCGTGACATGCACACCACCACCGAGGGGGCCGAGCGCTTGTCGAATGTACTCATCGACAAGCTGGACGCACTTCAGACATCGGTGACTGGGCTTCAGGCGTCGGTGACAGAGCTCTCCACTACACATAGCAGAGCCACCACGTCTATTATCACGCAGCTTGGACATGTGACAGATGCAGTCACCCTCCTCATGGAGCAGAGCCGATTGAGAGGAGGAGCACCATCCTCGAGAGGAGGTGCCACATCCTCGAGGAGGAGATGCATCCTCGAGAGGGGAGCTTCATCCTCGAGGAGGACATAGATGTGTTTGAGTTGTGTTTTGTCTTGTTTGCTTTACTTATTGTATTCTCACATGTATTCACATTCATATCAATACAATGAGTAGACATTTTATCTTCAATTATGTGCCATTTGCTTTTGATTGATTGTGTGTGATTACCTCCTTTTTGGTATGATGACAAAAAGGGGGAGAAATATGTATAAAATGTGTAAAAGGGGAGAAATATGAAAAAATATGTAAAAGAAATCAATGGAAATAAATAAAAAGATAAACTCTTAAAAACACACCAAATTTGTTCTAAGTGGATTCGGTACCTCGAGGCTCATTATCTCTCTTTTGGGGCTCCTAATGGAGTAATCTCCAGAATCTATTCAAGGGATATTCGGAGATTAGCTGAATCCTACTCAAGAACAAATTGACAGATTTTCCCTCTAAAAAAAAAATTCAGTTCAAAAACTTCAAAGCATTAAAAGGAAATTCAGAGAATCAAAACATAGTTGAATGCATATGTTGAGGGGGAGAATCTGAATTTTAATCAAGCTAAATCATTAATGACATATAAGCCAAACAATTGATTGCATAATATGAAGGCTTATATAATTCCAAATGAAAGGGGGAGCTTTAACTCCGAAATTTGTTTCACTCCTTTCAAACTTGGATAAATTAAATTATCAGACATTTGAATTCATTTATGGATTTTATTTCATTATTTATTGAGCAATTCATTTTACATATACTCAAAGTTTTGTCATCATCAAAAAGGGGGAGATTGTGGAGTGATTGATTAAAACCCCATTTGATTTTGATGAGCTCAAAGCATTTGAGTATATCTTGTGATTACTAATGAATTCAATTGAGTGTTTCAGTGAAAATCCTGTCCAAGTGTTCTAGACTTGGTTCATAGTATTTTGGATAAGTTAAGAAGTCTGCTGAACCAAAGTCTGAGACTCGAGTCGACTCCCGAGTATCACGAGTCGACTCCAAGCGTATCAAGTTCACTGGCACGAGCTCGAGTCGACTCCAGATAGTACGAGTCGACTCCGACTGAGAACAGACAGAAGGACAGAAAGCTTCAACTCAGAACCTGTCAACGAGTCGACTCCCGAAGTGCGCGAGTCGACTCCAATGTTCAACGAGTCGACTCCAGGGTAGTAAGAGTCGACTCCAAGAGACACAAAGAAAAGTCAGAGAGCAGTTTTCGGGTCTGAGATTCGAGTCGACTCCAGTGGAACGCGAGTCGACTCCGATGGTTGGCAGGTCGACTCCAAAGAAGGTAAGAGTCGACTCTCAGCGGAACACAAGAAAAAGTCAGAGAACATTTTCGGACTCTGAGATTCGAGTCGACTCCCGCAGTACGCGAGTCGACTCCGAGACTGAGCGACCATCAACAGACAGAAAACCATGTTACTGCCTCTGAGATTCGAGTCGACTCCAGACAGCTCGAGTCGACTCCAAGACAAGCTTCACGTCAAAAGGCAGAAGACCAACTTTCGGAAACTGAGAGCCGAGTCGACTCCAAGGAAGTTCGAGTCGACTCCAAGACTGGATGAGCCAAAAGACAGAGAAGATCGGGAGTTCGGGCTCTGAGATTCGAGTCGACTCCCAGGACAGTCGAGTCGACTCGAGTGGACAAAATTCAAAATTGGATCCACGGACTTCAGTGGATGAGCCGACTCCAAAATTGCCAGGTCAGCTCCAGAAGTTGGCGAGTCGACTCCAGGTCAAGACGAGTCGACTCCCAGTCGACGGCAACTTTAATTCAAATTTGGAACAGTTGCCGAGTCGACTCCGGAAAAGCTTGAGTCGACTCCTGCTACAGCCGAGTCGACTCCTGATCGCGCGAGTCGACTCCAACCCACCAACGGTCATATTGTCAGGCTGCGCAGAGTGTGCAGAACGGCAGAAAAAGCAGAGTAACGGCTAGTTTCCGTGGGGGTTGGCTTAAATAGCCACAGAGGACTGTAGCAAGGCAGAGAACAGATATTCCACTCCAAGCATTCAAGTTTTCAAGCTCTCCAAGTGCTCTTAACGAAAAAGGAAGATCTGCATTTACTGCTCCAACAACTTCTTCCCAACAATCAAAGCTTCCTCCTGCATTCAAGTCGACCACTCTTTCAAGAGGAGACCGGAGTTCCAGAAGCCATACCTCTTCACCAGCTTAAAAGCGTTTGAGGGCTTCTAACTCCTTTACGATTATATTGTTTTAAATCTGCTTTTTGAGAAGCTATTTTCTGTTTTCTTCTATCTCTTGTATTTACTTGATTCAATCGGGGGATTGAATCAAGGGGTTTAAGGTTGGTTGGTGAGCCAAGTTAAAACCAACGTGTGTAAGGGTTTGATTGTGAGCCCGGGAAAACAATCGGGGTTGGTTCTAGTCGGTGAGCCTGGGAAAACCGACCGAGTTCGTTGTGAGCTCGTAAAACAACAAGTTTGGTTGTGAGCTTGCAAAACAACCGGCTGTAATCCAAGGGGGTTATAGTGAAATTCCCAAGTGAGACTTGGGGAGTGGACGTAGGAGCAAGGGTTAGCTCCGAACCACTATAAAACTTGTGTTTGTAGTGCATTGTCTCTCATCTTCTTCCCCGCACATTACTCACAGCACTAGGCTTAATTAAATAACTTGCTATAGTTTTTAATTAATCATCCACAAAGTTTTAATTAGCCAAATTATTTTAAAAACCCAATTCACCCCCCCCTCTTGGGTTGTCTATCTGGGCAACAGGCGCCAAAAACTTGATGCAAAAATAAAATTGTTTCCCAAGTGCAGGAGAATCGCACAAGTAGTAAAATCTCGGAAGTCCGAGGTCGAATTCTCAGGGAACGATATATAGATTATTAGCGTAATTTTTAGATGTATTTTTCAGTTAAATAAATTTGTGGATTAAATGATGTTTTGGTTTTCAGAAATTAAATGCAAAGAATAATAAACAAAATTCAATGAAATAGAAATGGTTAGGGATCCGGAACCCCTTGACAATATTGCGTTCAAGAAATAAACTTGGTAATTCTCGATCGAGGATCAAATAAATAAAATAGTTCCAATCATGAAATATATCTTTTGAATACATGAACTCAATGTCTAAGCATTCATCGTGCCAGTTATGTCTACGACAAATCAAATATCAGAGCAATCCATGCATCAATAAGTATAAAACATGATGAATCTATCTAATAAAAAATATGAGAGAATCAGAACATATGAAAAGATGTAAATCCATTAAAACCAAAGTTCAGAGTTTACTTCAAGAAAGTAACAAGTCAAGGGTTCTCCCATCACCCTAGACCAAAGGGATTAGCCGGCCATCACATGAAAAATCTCCCCTGTTCCTCTTTCCCCTTTTTTTTTTCTTTTTTATTTCGAAACAGGGCCTCCCCTGTTTCTCTCCTCCTGTTTTTTTTCTTTGTTTTCAAATGAGAGCTCCCCCCTTCGTTTACCAACCGAGAGCCCTTTATATCTCTCGATGGACCCCTGATCACACGGGATGCTCCTCTCATGCTGGCTACCGAGTATCCCGGACGCGGAGAGGCTGAGAGGCGGAAAGAAGCGGGCGGACACGGATGGATGAACGTCGGATGATTACGAATCCTGGGAGTTGCGAGAAGACGGAAGGCTGGGGAGCCGATGTGGCTGGATCTCCGAAGAAGCTGGAACGGAAGCCTGTTCGGACGGATCGCGAGCTTCGGGATGCTGGGATTCGGCTGCTTGGATGCGATCACAGAAGCTGGGAATCGGGATGGAATCGCGCGGATGAAGCGGACGGGACGGACGTGGCCTGCGAGGAAGACGGAAGCTGGATTTGTGCTGTGGATGCGGGATCTTCGCGGAAGATTTGCACGCGGACGGCTGGGAGGAAGAAGTGTGGACGCGGACGTTGGAATCGGGAGATGCCGGGATCTTCGGACGCGGTGAAGCTTGGGACGCGTGGGTGATGAACCTGGACGGGAAGAAAGGCTCATGGACGTTGTGATATGGGCTCGGCTGAAGCACGGATGTGTGCAGGATTCCTTCAAATGGACTTAGTCGAAATGGGGAGAACATGCTGCTGCTGGATGTGGCTGCACCTAGCCGGCTAATGCTCCTTCTAGTGTGCAACTGGGACTGACCTCATATGGTTGACTAGTCACCTACATGATGCATCTTTTTGAACCCAATGTGCATTTTAACTTTGATTTCCGATCACCTGACCCCACAAAAATATAAATTAATACAGCACTTCTATCATTATTTGTTAGCAATAATACTAATTTATGTGATGTGTAGATCGCACTTTTGTGCTCTCATCAATGACATTAAATTTCATTGAATAGGTGATCAAGCAAATTATTTATTTTTTTTTTTAAATTTTATGAGTTGAAGTTTGAAATTTGAATTCTAAAATTTGAAATTGAAATTTAGGTTTTTCCTCTTTTTTTTTTAAATTTTTGAATAATCACCTTGATCTTTTCTTAAAGTTTTTTTTCTTAAATTTTCAATTAGCAACAAGGGTTAATGAGATATGATAACAATAAAATTCTGATTCTAAAACAATTAAATGCAGAAAATTCAAAATAGAAAGCAGCAAGATTTCGTATCATCAGACCGTTCAGATGAAAGAAACAATAGGTCCTGCACCTGAAGACAAATTTGAGTTCAATCAGACGGTTAATTACTTTGATATTAGATTTGATGCAGACTGTGTAGGGAATAAAAAAATAGCAGTAAAGAATTTTTTTTTTTTTGGTTTTCGAAAGAAAAAGACTAACTACTAAAGTACTAATTAAATCTAAAATTATACTAATAAATCAGCCGTTCCCCGGCAACGGCGCCAAAAACTTGATGCATCATAGAAATGCTCTCCCAAGTGCAGGAGAATCGCATAAGTAGTAAAATCTCGGAAGTCCGAGGGTTGAATCCTCAGGAAACGAAATATATATTAGATTATTTAATATAATTTTAGATTAATTAATTCAATAAAATTTATGGATAAAGATGATGTTTTGCAAATAGAAATAAATCAGTAAAAGAGAATTGAAATTTGGGATAGATTAAGATAGTGTAGGGATCTGGGATCCCTTCGATGATATTATTATCAACAATTAAATTCTACGATTCTTGATTAAGGATCAATTAGATAGAATAGTTCTAATCATGGATTTACAATTTGAAAACATGAATTCAAGATTAAGCATTTATCGTGCCGATTACGTCTACGACAAATCAAACATCGAAACAATCCATGAATCAAGAAATATAAACCATAAAAGATCTATCTCATAAATAAACATGCAAGAATCAAAAACATATGAATAGATGTAAATCAAAGAGATCAATTGGTCAGAATTTACTTGAAAGAAAATAAGACCATCAAAGATTCCTCTGAAGGAGTAGATGCCCTACAAGCCCAATCGCAATATGTATTGCGAAGGATTTTTCTTTTGATTTTGTCCAAATCATGTACATGACATTCTAAATATGCAATAAAGCGTATGTTTTATCATATGCTGTTGATTATATTTATGATAAACTCCTTAGATTAGGGCATGGTTTTAAGACTATGATGAGTCATACTAGTGAGACTTAAATCCTAAATTCTAATCTTAAATATTAACCAGTCATTGGTACAATTGAGTCGGAGATCAATGATTACCGGAAAGACTGGCATGTCTTATGTATGCTCGAGTGCAGAGGATGATTGATCTCACAATCATTTGTGTGGAGACACTAATACAAAGATATGGGTGCTCATTAGAAGAATGAGTTCATGAATGACCTACAAAGAGAAATCTTATGAAGTCTTACTTACATGTCAAAAGATGATTCTCTTAGTGGGAGTTGTGCAACTGATCCTTTGACCTGAGGATCACCATGGTATCTTGTTGCACATGAACCTATGTTTTGGTTTCACTCATTCATGACAATAAGTTATGTACGGATCTTCTGGATATGGTGGATTGTGTACAAGATTATGAGTAGGTCAACAAGAATTAATCACTTCTCGTAAGAGAAGATAGCATCCTATTTATTCTAATCATATGATAATTCAGGAAGCCTTTGATCAAAGCAGAATGAAAAATTAGAAAGAGTTTCTATATTTCATTATTTGAATTATCATTAAAAGATGAGAAAAATATGAATATGAAATTGAGTTTTGACATATATTCATACTCATATACATATTTGGGATGCAGTTTGATTAAAGGATTGAATTGCATGGTAACTTGCCACTGAAGGGTATTTTTGGTATTTCTACCAAATTCCATATTTTCGGGTAACATGGACACGTGCTAGACGTCAATCTTGTCTTATAGGTTTGATCGAATTAAAGAGTTTAATTCGATCACCAATTAGAAAGGATTCTAATTGTTAAGTTCGGTTCGCGCAGTTTGGACTTTAAATCGATTAGAAGAGTTCTAATCAAGTTGGGTCAAACTCGCACTCACACCTATTGCTGGCTAAGTATGGAACCCAATGGGTCACACACAAGAAAAACTTATCAAGGGTCTAATTGGATTAGATTCATCTTTGCAATATAAAACATCCTAGCAGGTGTTGCAAACCTTAGCTCCTGATTCGAACTGGATTCGAATCTGATTTTTAATTGATCTAATTTGATTAGATCATATTCTAATATGGGTTAGCCAAGAGTTGGCACTAATTGGCTTGATTTGAGTCTAATTGAATTAGATTTGATAAAAACTTTATTTTTGACCGTTAGATCTTCATCTACCGTTGGATGAAGGCATAATGGTGAGTTGGTTTTGAACCCAATTAGATTGGGTTAAGAAAGGCCGTTTAATCATGACCATTTGATCTTCATCAGCCATTTGGATGAAGACATAATAGATCATGATGAGGCATCTTGCATTGGGACCATTGGATCATCCTAGAACGTTGGATGATGACATAATCCCCTTACTCATGGCGCCTTGCATTCTAGCCATTGGATCTTCATCATGAGATGATGGATGATCAAGATTCATGGCGTGATGGATAGCATTTGATGTTGACTTGGTCAACATCAGAATGGCGTGAAGATGGACTTTATGATGGCGTGAAGAAAGAGAATGCCGCATGAGGTGTTTTGGATAAGGATGCCATAACCACCTCTTCACATGATAGCCTCCCTATTTTGTTGGCGCCTCTCCTAGAGATGGTCTTCATTTGATCACGCCTCCATCCTCTTATCACGCCCATCTGAGGATGTGTGGATAGGATGCATCCTTTGGTGATGCATCCCATGCCATCTATAAATAGGAATGCTCTCGGTGTTTTCTAATCATCGAAAATCAATCCAACTCTCTCTCTCACATATCCCTTCTTTCTTACAAGCCTTCTTTCTTTCTAACATCACTCTTAAGTTGTCCTATCCTAGACAGAAGGTCTTCTTTAGGACAAAAAGGTTAGAAGTGTTTTTTTTAGAAGGGAAAAGAAAATTAGAAGGAAGAAAAGCAAGCCATTAGAATTTAGAAGAATTCTGCATTAAGATCAAAAGTCTTTGGAGCTAAAGTCTTGATCAAGTTTTCGTGTGGATCACCATTGGAGGGCGGACACTTGACGCCTCATGGAGATTGTACACTTTGGATTAGCATTTGAGGTATTCTACTAATTTTGCATTTATTATATATCATTTGATTGTAATCATTAAGGTGATCTAGGTTAAAAGGGTTCATGCATAGGGACTTTATTAAGAAAAATTTTAAAAATCCCTAGCTTCCGTTGCGCATATAAATGCTAGAACCCTTCAGTGTATCAGAGCTATCCTTAATTGGTTCAATCAAAATATAATGCATAAGTATGATTATTAATTTACTATGAGATAGTAATGTCATATGCTTAATGAAATGCTGAAATATATGATTCATATATGATATAATATGTAATAAAATGTCATGATATGAAATTTTCCATATGAAGATATGTTGAAGCATGTTAATTAGTTGCTTATGATTTATACATGCTATGAGATAGCTATGATGCATAATAGCTTATTTTAGAAATGTTAAATATATGTTACAATTAAAGAATGTGCTAGAGACTAGTAAGCCCTCAATAAAAATTATATTAAGTCATAGTGTTGAAAAACTTTGAGCTAACCCATTCTAGAATAATTAATCTAATTGGTGTCTAAGGAAAGCACTAAAGGTGGTTACTTAATTAGGACCTTACTCTTTGAGTAAGGGGAGCCTCCCACCTGCTTACCTGGCCAATTGTTTGATTGTCTATTATGGATAAGCTTATATTGATATAACACTATTGATAGCCTTCCTTCATGCCTCGATATTATTATGTCAGATCCATGCTAGTTTGTTGTGCTAACACAAAACTTGCAATGGGAACTGATGTTATACTGTCTTGGTGCATTAAGATGCTTATGGCATATTTTAATATATTGCCTTGTTGTGCAACCACAAGGGCAATATTTATTCGAATATGACTATATGGAAATGAAGGGTTTGACTTAACTAAAATATTATTGTTTGTTGTGCTAACAAGGCAATAAGTATTTTAAGAGGACAAGATAAGTTGAGAATTGCATGAGATGCATTGGAAAGAGTTTCCTACCTTTGAACTCATAAGAGTTTGTTGTATAAACACAAGGCTTTTTATGATGAATTAGGATCTCAACCCTACTAAGAAAAATTATATTTTCACGTTTATCATAGGAGAGGGCTATGATATTCGATAAAAATAGTAGGAGACAAATTAGATTAAAGTCCTTATCTAGTTGCAAACATGTCATCATGATTGGTCTGCTTATATTAGTTATGTTCTTGCATATGTAGAATTATTAAATGGCTTCTTCACTTTCACTAAGAGGCATCTTAGATGCCAACAAGTTGACCGGACCAAACTATGTGGACTGGTTGAGGAATTTAAAGATAGTACTCACTCAGGAGAAAATTTCCTATATACTTGAAACCCCTGATCTTGGAATCTAGGGGATGATGCTACAGAGAGGAGGTTGCCACACATAAGATGTGGAAAAATGACAGTTTGACTGTCAAATGTATCATACTTGCCTCTCTGAGCAATGAATTACAGAGGCAACATGAAGGCATGGACACTCAATCCATACTTCTCAATTTAAAAAAGTTGTATGGAGAACAAAGCAGGACTGCTAGGTATGAGATATCTAAGCAGTTGTTCCGTGCTAGAATGAATGAAGGAACTCCAGTGCAAAACCATGTTCTTATGGTTATAGACTTAATCACTAGATTAAGTCAATTAGGTTTTGCTATGGATGGTGAGCTCAGTCAGGATTTGATCCTGCAATCACTGCCTGATTCATTCTCTCAGTTTGTTGTGAACTTTCACAATGAACAAGCTGAACACCTCCCTGCCCGAGCTGTTAAATATGCTCAAAACAGCTGAAGGCCATATTAAGAAGGATAAAGGTCCACTCCTTTATAAATAGCACTTCTAAAAGGAAATCGGAAATAAGGGTTCTAAGAAACGATTGAACCCCAAGAGTAGCATCAAAAAGAAAAAAGAAAAGAAAAACTCCGGATCAAGTACCTGTTTTCATTGCGGCAAAGCTGGCCACTGGAAAAGGAATTGCAGAGTTTTCTTGCAAGTATGAAGACCGATGCAAGAGTTGCATCAAAAGGTATGTTTATGTTACATGCCAACTTGTCATTAAGTTCTTCAAATTCAAATTCATGGGATTGGATACCGGCTGTGGTTTTCACATTTGCAAATCTTTGCATGGACTACAGAAAATTAAAATTTTGAAGAAAGGTGACTTCGAGCTGTATGGCGCTGGAGGAGAGTCCATCCAGGCTGAAGTGTTGGAACCTACAACTTGGAGTTACCTTTGGGAGAGCTCCTACAATTAGAAGATTGTTATTATATGCCCAAAATTATTAGAATGTAATTTCCATTCCTTTGTTGTTAAAGAAAGGATTTGAAATTAATGGAAAGGGCAATGGTTGCTCTATTTAATTTTTCTAATAAGCATCTTTGCAACGGCATTATGGAAAATCTTCTTGTTTTATTACTTAATGACAATGTCTTTCATATTAATAAAAGCAATAAAAAAAGGAGAGGAAGTAAATAACACCCTTCTTTGGCATTGCCGACTTGGTCACATAAGTGAATCAAGAATCAACAAGTTATACAAAGAAGAGTTCTTGATCCTTATGATTCATGAATCATTAGGAACTTGTGAATCTTGTCTTATGGGTAAAAATGACTAAGTCTCCATTCTATGGACATGGAGAAAGGGCAAGTGAGTTATTAGGACTTATACACACAGATGTATGTGGTCCTATGACAACTCCAGCTAGAGGTGGATACTCTACTTCATCACATTCACTGATGATTTATCAAGGTTCGGATATGTGTATCTTATGAAACATAAATCCGAAGCTTTTGATAAGTTTAAAGAGTATCAAAAGTATGGTTGAAAAACAAACCGGAAAGTGTATTAAAATCTTCGATCTGATTGAGGAGGTGAATATCTTTCTAGTGAGTTTTTAAATCATCTTAAAGAAAAGGGCATTCTCTCTGAATGGACACCTCCGTATACGCCACAATTAAATGGTGTACGCTGAACGGAGGAATCGTACTCTATTAGATATGGTAAGGTCCATGATGTGCTTTACTGATCTTCCTATTTCCTTCTGGGGTTTTGCCCTAGAGACTGCTGCACTAATATTAAACAGGGTACCTTCTAAGTCTGTACCTAGCACTCCATATGAGATATGGAGAGGAAAGAAGCGCTAATCTTAAGTATCTTAAGATATGGGGTTGTCAAGCCTTATGTCAAAAGAAATTTTGGACATAAGCTAAGTGCTAGATCAGATAAATGTATTTTTGTAGGTTATCCTAAAGATAGTATAGGATACATCTTCTATCATCCTACCGAACAAAAAGTTTTTTGTAGGAGCATGCCATTTTCTTAGAAAAAGAGTTTATCTTAAAAAAGCGCAAGGATAGGAAAATTGAACTTGAAGAAGTTCAAACCTACAAATAGAAACACAAGAAATTCTTCAACCAGAATGTACCCATAAATGAGGTACAACCACAACACACATCTCCTCTCCGAAGGTCAGATAGAGTGCGAAGAGCACCTGAGAGGTATGGGTTCATCATTGAGAATGATGAAGCCCACATTGTTCAGAATAATGATCCTCTGACCTATTCGGAAGCTGTCATGAGTAATGACTCTGATAAAATGGCTAGAAGCCATGAAATCCGAAATAGATTCTATGTATACCAACCAAGTATGGACTTTGGTTGATGCACCAGAGGGTGTAAACCCTATAGGTTGCAAATGGGTCTATAAGAAAAAGATTGGAGCAGATGGCCAAGTAGAAACCTACAAGGCTAGATTGTGGCAAAAGGTTTCATGCAAAAGCAAGAATTGACTATGATGAAACTTTTTCGCCAGTAGCTATGCTCAAATCTATTCGGATTTTGCTTGCAATAGCCTGCATACATGATTATGAAATCTGGCAGAATGGATGTCAAAAACCGCCTTCCTTAATGGTTATCTTGAGGAAGAGTTTACATGACACAGCCAGAAGGATTTGCTCAGTAAGAGAGCAAATCAAGTATGCAAGCTTAAGAGATCCATTTATGGTTAAAGCAAGCATCGAGGAGTTGGAACATCCATTTTGATACAACAGTCAAAGAGTTTTGGTTTTATCAAAAATGTGGATGAACCTGTGTGTACAAGAAGACTATGGGAGTGCCATTGTCTTCTTAATATTGTATGTAGATGACATACTGATCATTGGAAATGATATTCCAATATTACAATTGGTCAAGACTTGGCTGTTAAAAAGCTTTTCCATGAAAGACTTGGGAAAAGCATCCTATATACTTGGTATAAGATCTATAGGGATAGATCTAAAAGGATGCTAGGCTTGTCCAGTCTACGGTACATAGATAATGTGCTGAAAGATTCAGCATGGAAGAAAATAAAAGAGGTTATTTGCCTATGAGTCATGGATAACGTCTCTCTAAGAAGATGTCTCCTAAGACATCTGAGAGAGAATAGAATGAATTCTATTCCCTATGCTTCGGCAGTAGGATCGATTATGTATGCTATGCTATGTACTAGGCTGATGTTGCTTATGCCTTAGGCATACACAAGTAGATTTCCAGGCTGATCCAGGAGAGGATCATTGGAAAGCTGTGAAAAATATTCTTAAGTACTTGAGAAGGACTAAAGATATTTTTCTAGTTTATGGAGGATCTGAGTGAACTAGAAGGATTTTCTGATTCTAGTTTTCAATCAGACCCAGATGATAGCAAGTCCACTTCAGGGTATGTCTTTACCCTAAATGGTGGTGCAGTGAGCTGGAAGAGTTCCAAACAGCAAACTGTAGCTGACTCAACTACTGAGGCAAATAATTGCTGTAAGTGATGCCGCTAAGAAAGCTGTCTGGATGAAGAAGTTCATCTCTGAGTTAGGAGTAGTTCCCGAGATTGCTGGACCAGTCCCAGTTTATTGTGGATTAACACTGGAGCTGTTGCTCAAGCAAAGGAACCAAGGTCTCATAACAAATCCAAGCACATTCTAAGACGCTTCCATCTTATTCGAGAGATTGTCGAGAGACAAGACATAGTCATTGAACGCAGTAGACACCAAGAACAACCTAGCAGACCCGTTCACTAAAGCTCTACCACAACAACAGTTCGATCGCCACCTCGAATGCTATGGGGAATAAATATAAGAGCGATTGGCTTTAGTGCAAAGTGGGAGATTGAAAGAGCAGATGCCCTACAAGCCAATCGCAATATGTATTGCGAAGGATTTTTTCTTTTGATTTGTCCAAATCATGTACATGACATTAAATATGAATAAAGGTGTTATGTTTTATCATATGCTGTTGATTTATATTTATGATAACTCCTTAGATTAGGGCAATGTTTTAAGACTATGATGAGATCAATACTAGTGAGACTTAAAATCCTAAATCCTAATCTTAAATATTTCCAATCATTGGTACATTGAGTTGGAGATCAATGATTACCTGAAAGACTGGCATGTCTTATGTATGCTCGATGCAGGGATGATTGATCTCATAATCATTTGTGTGGAGACACTAATAACAAAGTATGGGTGCTCATTAGAAGAATGAGTTCACTGATTGACCTACAAAGAGAATCTTATGAAGTCTTTTACATGTCAAAAGATGATTTCTCTTAGTGGGAGTTGTGCAACTATCCTTTGACCTGAGATCACCATGGTTATCTTGTGCACATGAACCTATGTTTTGGTTTAACTTCATTCATTGACAAGTTATGTACGAGGTCTTCTAGATATGGTGGATTGTGTACGAAGATTATGATAGGTCAACAAGGAATTAATTACTTCTAGTAGAGAAGATAGCAATCCTATTTATTCTAATCATATGATAATTCAGGAAGCCTTTGATCAAAGCAGAATGAAAATTAGAAAGAGTTTCTAATGTTTCATTATTTGAATTATCATTAAAAGATTGAGAAAAATATGAATATGAAATGAGTTTGACATATATTCATACTCATATACATATTTGGATGCAGTTTGATTAAAAGATTGAATTTGCATGGTAAACTTTGCCACCGAAGGGTATTTTTTTCGTTTCCACCCAAATTTCATATTTTCGTCGGATAGACATGACACGTTGCTAGACGTCAATCTTGTCTTATAGGTTTGATCGAATTAAAAGAGTTTAATTGATCACCAATTAGAAAGGATTCTAATTGTTAAGTCGGGTTCGCGCAGTTTGGACTTAAATCGATTAGAAGAGTTCTAATCAAGTTGGGTCAAACTCGCACTCACACCTATTGCTGGCTAAGTATGGAACCCAATGGGTCACACACAAGAAAACTTATCAAGGGTCTAATTGGATTAGATCATGTTTGCAAGATAAACATCCTAACAGGTGTTGCAAACCTTAGCTCCTGATTCGAACTGGATTCGAATCTGATTCGAACTGGATTCGAATCTGATTTTTAATTGATCTAATGTTGATTAGATCATATTAATCATGGGTTAGCCAAGAGTTGGCACCTAATTGCTTGATTTGAAGTCTAATTGGATTAGATTTGATAAAACCATTTATTTTTGACCGTTAGATCTTCATCTACCTTGGATGAAGACATAATGGTGAGTGGTTTAACCAATTAGATTGGGTTAAGAAAGGCCTTTAACTCATGACCATTTGAATCTTCATCAGCCATTGATGAAGACATAATATGATCATGATGAGGTCATCTTGCATTGGGACCATTGGTCATCCTAGAACCGTTGGATGATGACATAACTCCCCTTACTCATGGCGCCTTGCATTCTAGCCATTGGATCTTCATCATTGAATGATGGATGATCAAGATTCATGGCGTAATGGATAGCATTTGATGTTTGACTTGGTCAACATCAGTGGCGTGAAAGATGGACTTATGATGGCGTGAAAGAAAGAGAATGCCGATGAGTGTTTTGGATAAGGATGCCATAAACCACCTCTTCAACATGATACGCCTCCCTATATTGTTGGCGCTCATCCTAGAGATGGCTCTTCTTTGATCACGCCTCCATCCTCTTATCACGCCCCATCTGAAAGGATGTGTGGATCGATGCATCCTTTGGTGATGCATCCCCACGCCATCTATAAATAGGAATGCTCCGG
>NW_024069957.1:0-23442 GCF_009389715.1 Phoenix dactylifera
TCTGCGCCCCGTTTTCTTTTGAATATCCACTTACACCCTATGGGTTTAATCCTTCGGGTGGGTCAACTAATGTCCATACATCATTGACCTTCATGGATTCCATTTCGGATTGCATGGCTCCAAGCCATTTATCAGAGTCATACCTCTGCATTGCATCCATATATGTGATCGGATCCTCATCGTTTTCATCAAGTTCGACAGGATCCCCGTCCGGACCAAGAAACCGTAGTATCTGTCCGGCTGACGTGGTACTCTACCTGATCGCCTTAATGGTGCATCTAAGATGGGTTCTGGATCTGATCTAATCAAATCCGACTCAATGTTCAGTGGATGGTGTCGGGTCTTCTACATGTTGAACTTTCCTAAGCTCAACATTAGAGCTTCTACTTCCTTTCTCCAAGGAGTTCTTTCTCTAAGAATACAGCTCTATTGCTTACGTAACAACTTTTGTTCTTTAGCAAAGTATGAAATAATATCCTTTAGTCTCTTTAGGATAACCGACAAAGAAACATTTGTCAGACTTGGGTTCAAGTTTATTCTGTTTCAAACGTTTGACGTACGCCGGACATCCCCAAACCCTAAGGTGAGAGAGCATTGGCTTAACGTCCAGTCCACATCTCATGTAGTGTTTTATTTACAGACTTACTTGGAACCTTATTTAGAAGTAGCAGGCTGACTCAAGTGCATATCCCCCAAAAGGATATGGGCAAACTAGCAAACCCCATCATGGATCGAACCATGTCTAATAGAGTTCGATTTCTTCTTTCTGATACACCATTATACTGTGGTGTACCAGGAGGAGTCCATTGAGAGAGAATTCCATTTTCTCCTAGATATGTCAAAACTCACTGGTGAGGTATTCACCTCCTCGATCTGATCGAAAAGTTTTAATGCTCTTTCCAGTTTGTTTTTCTACTTCATTACGATATAATTTGAAACATTTCAAATGATTCAGATTTATGTCTCATTAAATAGATATAACCATACCTAGAAAGATCGTCTGTAAACGTAATGAAATATGAATACCCATCTCTAAGCATCTGTGCTCATTGGCCCACATACATCAGAATGTACATAAGGTCAATAAATCACTGGCTCGTTCACCTTTTTCGGTAAAAGATGATTTGGTCATTTTACCAAGAATACATGATTCACAGGTTGTCAATGATCACAATCATTAATTGAGGATTCCCTCTTTACTTAACCTATTCATCCTGTTTTTGTTAATATGAACCTAGCCTATGATGCCAAAGGTAGACATCCGTGACATTATCTATTCTAGGGCGCTTATTGGACTTGTACATTACATGAACAGGTTTGTGACAAAATATAAATGCCATTACTCAGAGTTCCATTCATTACAAGCAGCACCATTCCAAATGATATTGCAATAATCCTTTTTTATTGATATTTCATAACCATTTTTGGCCAAAAGGCCTATAGAAATGACATTCAATAAAAAACTTGGACAATAGTGACAATCACTAAGGACATTTACATGAGAAGCTGAATTCAAGTTTAAAATTCCTAAAGCTAGAAACTGGAACTGATCTTCCATCTCCAAACATTCAGAAACCTTTCTCCTTCTTCAAACCTCTCACTGACTTGTAGCCCCTGCAACGAATTTGCAAATATTAAAAGGACTACCGGTATCCAATACCCAGGTCGAATTATCACAAATAGAAAAATTGCAAAATTATAAGTACCTTGATTGGCAACTGATTGCCCACTTTTCTTAAGCCGGTTTGGATCGAGGGATGCAATGTAAAGAGGACAGTTCCTCTTCCAATGTCCTTGGCTTCTTGCAGAAGAAACACTCCGCCTTGCTCTGATCAGCCTTTTTTATTCCTTTTTTTGACTAGGCTGAGCATGGTGCACTTGTTTCTTTTGGATTTTATTTTTCTTTTTTCCTTTCTTAAAGGGGTGACCCTTGGATGAACCTCCCACAAAGTTCACCGTCTTCTTAAGAAGTTGGTGATCATTCTCAAACGTCTGTAGTAACCCCAACAATTGGGTGATAATTCACTGCAGGTTTTCGTCATACGAAAATGAGTGAGAAAAGGACGGTATGATCGAGGCAATGAGTTTAGTATGGCATCCTTCCCCAATTGATCATGAAGGGGAAAGCCAAGAGAGCTTAGACGCTCGATCAACTCAATCATGTACAGTACATGATCAGTTATCGAGGTCCCATCTTTTATTCGGGCGTTGAAGATGGCACAACTAGTTTTGTGCCTCTCAACGTCGTCAGGAACACCGAATGATTCATTCAACACTTGAATGATATCTTCCGGCTGCGTATTCTCAAAACGCCTACTAAACTCATCACTCATTGTTGCCAACATGATGCATCGAACAGTGATCCGATCACTAAGCCACTTCTGATAAGTGTCTTTGACTGATCTTGATGCATTAGCAGCGGGCTGCTCAGGTGCTGGATCTGTTATCACATAAAAGATCCTTTCATGCTCTAGCACTATTTTCAGTTTCCTATGCCAATTATTAAAATTTGGACCAGTCAACTTGTCATTGTCCAACAATGAGCGAAGTGACAAATTAGTGGCCATTTCTGCATAAAAAGAAAATTTGACTATTAGTATACGAATTGACTAAACTCAATAGACTTAGACTTTAGTCTAAAAGTACTCTCACTATTTTATACAAATTGGTAGCCTCTACCTTTCAATTCGAAAAATTACTCTTAATTCTTTAGTGAGCACTAGAACCCAATAGATCGCATATAGGCCGAGTGTGGCTCGGCTAATCCATATGCACCCTATTGGTAGGTTCTTAACCAATTGCTTCACCAAGCAACTTCTAGTGATGATTTTGTCCTAGGTTCTTCGGCAGGCGTGTGGCGCCTCCACCGAATACCCTAGTCAGGTCCAACCATTAAATGATAGGGTTAAGTCTAATCAACTAATAGACGACCAAGCCGAGTGTGGCTCGGCTCACCTGACCGCCTATTGAAGGTACACTTAACTCATCATATATTGAATGACAATTCCAATGCTTGATAAGTACCAGGCGTGTCGCGCCTCCAATAATTATCAAACATTGGACCCATTATCATCCAACTTCATGGAGGCTATGACCTAGTTATCCCATAACCATTTCATTTTAAGGACCTAATAATTTTAGAGGATTTCATAATTAGGATAGATGAGAAGATCCGGTTAGTCTAATTTCTCCCACTGACTTCACCAAATCAGATTAGACTCAAACCGGTTAAGGAGGCACCTAAATCAGTCAAACTGATTTTTCTTATAGGCATGGCGGCTAACTCGAATTATTAAGTGATCCAATCAAAATGTGATTGACCATGTCGGCCCGGTAAGTGAGATCGGTGGAAAGGGATATGCCATTAACTCGACAAAGACGAATCAATGCGAGTAGCTCTCAATTAAAAATCACCGGTCAAAACTGCCAAAACTTACCTTAGACACCGACTGGTTAATCAATTTCGATTTGATTACTCAAATGACTCGGGCTACACCTCTGAGCCTAAATCAAGTTCCATCTTGGTCTAATCAAAGACATGGACTTGATCCATCTATAACTATTGTAAATTGACCGAGAATTTTCTTGACCTAATCTAGTTACTACTTAATTAGATTTGATCAATTAATTATATTTGTCCATGTATGATTCTAATCTTAGGTCTAACCCAATCCTAGGAACTTAATTCAAGCTGATGCAAAAATAAAATTGTTTCTCCCAAGTGCAGGAGAATCGCACAAGTAGTAAATTTTCGGGAGTCCGAGGTCGACCTCAGGAAACGAAATGTATATGAGATTATTTAATATAATTTTAGATTAATTAATTTAATAAATTTGTGGATTATAATTATATTTTGATTTTCAGAATTAAAATCGGAGAACAATATAGCAATAAACAAAGTTTAATAAAATAAAGATGGTAGGGATCTGGAATCCCCCTTGACGATATTGCATCCAAGAAATAAACTCTATGGTTCTTGATTAAAAATGAATGGTAGGATAGATTTAATCATGCTATATGTTTCATGAACATATAAACTCAATTTCTAAGCATTCGTCGTACTTTCTACGTCTACGACGAATCAAATACTAAAGCAATCCATATATCAATAATCATAATCCATTAAAGAGCTATCTACGAAATAACTATGCATGGATCAAAAACATATAAGTAAATATAATTCATTCAAGGCAAAAGTTTAGAGTTTACTTCAAAGAGTAATACATCAAAGGTTCCTCCATCTCCCTCCCTAAGAAATTAGCCACTCAATTCAAACATTAGTCCCTCTTTTCTCATTTTTTTTCTATTCTTTTCGGAAACAGGGGCTCCCCTGTTCTCTTTCTTTTTCTTTTGAATAACAAGGGCTCCTCTGTTTTTTTTTTGAATGAACTCCTCTCTATTTTTCAATGGGCGATATATATAACAACTCTCCCCCCAACCGAGAGAGGTGTCAAGCTGGCCTTCGATCCCTTCTTCGCACGCGGTGGAGATGATCGGATGAGGCTGTGGATGCGGGAGAATCGGACGCGGAAACCTTTCGCGGGATGCTAGGGGATCTGATGCACGAGATCATCATAGACGGTTGGCTTGCAGACGCGGCAAAGATCCGTCGCTGGGAGGTGGAACGTGGACGGATGGAGTTTGCACGCGGACGCGATTGAAGCGGACGGCTGGCTTGCAGACGCGGCAAGGATCCGATGCTGGGAGGTTACACGGACACGGGATGAGGGATCGCAGGAGAATCAGACTCGGATGGGAGCTGGTAGCAGGGCTTGGAACGCGGGGGAATCGCCATGAGATGCGGAAGGGAAGATCTGGACTCTGCTGTGAACTGGGACGCGGGAGATGCGCTGGATGGTTGCGGACGCTGGCGAGATCTGATCGCGAACGGAAGGAGGTTTGGAGCTGGGATGCATGGACTGCGAGGAAGACGGAAGAGCTGGGACGCGTACGCTGAGATCACGGACGCGGGATGTCTGGGAGAGGCTGGATCGCGGTGGATTTTGCACGCGGACGGCCGGAAGGAGCATGGACGCGGAAGACTGGGATGCATGTGTGGACTCGTGAGGATCTGGATGGCATGATTCGATCACAGATTGTAAGACTCGGACGGGTCTTGAGAGGGTTGATGCGGCTCATGGATGCAGCAAGGATGCTGAGGTGCTTGCGAACGGCTGAATCTGGGCTCTGTTCTGCAGCTGGGAACAGATGAATTTATATAATGATAAAAATTATAATAAGTGCTAAGGATAAAATATTTAATCATGTAAATGTTAGCACCTATTATTTATCATTATTTTGCTAGCATTAGGCTAAGTTAATTGGTACTTAGATCGCACTTTTGTGCTCTCATCACACTCCCCAACTAGCTTATTGCTAGTCTCTAGCAATTAACGAGCAAATAATAAAATGAGAGTGCAAAAGGTGTGGTCTAACCTATGATGTTTTATTAGAATTAATTGCATAAAATTAAGATAAGTACTCACTTTCGTAGGAATCACGATTGCACTTAGCACGTCCAACAAGCCGTTAAACCCCTAGGTTATCCTAGTGGACGAGTGTTGTCTCGTGAGGATTTTCAGGGATGTTACCCACAAACATTATGAATTATAAGACATGAGATTCTAATAGAAATATGAAATAAATCTTAAGCTATTACACATGTAATTAATTGATATATTTTCAAGCATGGCAACTGTCAAACCAAGAAAATATAAAAGTGTAGTGTGCATCAAATCGCATGACTTTCTCAGAGTACTAATACCTCCACCACAACAGGGCACCGCCTGAGTTTTAGGTGCACTACTCAAGTTCAAAAGTATTTTCTACAATTTATTAGAACCTGATCCATCAAATTTTCAGAATATCACATGTTGTCTAAATTTGTCAAGAATGGTTCGCATGTAAAGAAAGAGCTATCAATCTCAACTAAACAACCCGGGTACACAGAGGTCCAATACAATGGAGTCAAACCAGCCATTACCACATGTCACTAGGTTCAGCCTAACCAACTCATTCATGCTTATTTTTATTTCATTTTTTTTCAATACACATGACAACTACAGCTATCCAACCCCATTAGGCTCTAGTAAGGTCCATGTAGCGAGCTTTCAGTCAAGAGCTATCTCCCATTCTACCAAATTAAAAGAAAGATTCGAATACTTGACTATGCTGTTGATCAAACTTCCAATCCTTCAAAGTTAGAGATTCAGAGATCGAATGAAACTGGAATATTGAAGGCTTGTTGATCTAGTAATCTTGGACAATTTTTGATGAACTGTCACTAAACTCAAAAAGAAAGAAGAGAAAAAACTGGGAGTTGGCGCCTGCCCGCCCCCATCGCTGGTGTTGGTGCTGGGTCCTGATCACGAACACGAAGTTTCAATCTGGATTATAAGTTAAGCACCGGCACATCGATTTCTCATTTCATCCGGGAAAAGCCATCTCTTTCTCAACAATGTCTTTGTCATTTGATCCAATAGCGTTGGTCGCTTTGCGTTGGATGCTCTTTACCCTCCCCACAAATAAAACTCCAAAATAGCATTTTCTTTTGTCCTCCGCATGCTACTTACGATGCCCTCTCTCGGCTGGGCCAGGAGCAGTTGGCTCAAGACATTAGGTGAAACACCCCTCAAACTTAATTACTCGAACCAGACTACGCCACGAGGCCAGACTTGTCATCATAAGTATTTTTTTTTGAATAATAATTATGCAAGAAAAGAAATGATAGACTGAACCATATAAATATTTTTATTATATATGTGACTGCATCGTGACTATAGGTCAACCAAAGTCGGATCAAAAGGCACCTAAGTAATCTAGTCGGGATATTCAACCTCTATCTTTATGTGAAAACCAATCCTGAACCTTATGGTACGAACAAGGATACTCATACTTCTTTTATGGATAAGGCTAACAAAAATGCAGTTAACAAATATGAACTCCTGAGGCCTTCCTATTGTCATTAAGTACGCATGTGGGGATCTAATAATAGGTCTCTGATCATTCATAGTATGCATGTGTTTCTTGCCTTAATAGTTGTACAAACTCAATATGAAAATACATGTGCATTTGCTCAGAAAAGAAAGTAATAGAATAAATCAAATGCAAAAACAAGTTTTTTTTTTTTTTTGATCAAAATATTTCCCTCCCCCCAACTTAAACATTGCATTGTCCTCAATGTAAAAAAAATGCAAGAAAACTATATATGAGAGACAATAGAGAAAATAATAGAGAGAAGAAGAATACCTTGAGCTGTTGATTTCCAGAAAAGAAGACCTACAAAATAAGAAGAAAACTAGAAATAAAAGAAAAAATAATAATTCTAACTAATATACACATACCTTGGCCTTCATGTTCAGTCATAAGAAGGCTCCCCTAAGGAAAAGGAGTCCTCTTCATCTGCAAAATTTTCAAGAAAAGGTTTTAATCTGTGTCCATTAACCTTAAAAATTTTTGCCATCCTGTGGATTCTCAATTTCAATTGCCCCATGTGGAGAAACAGTTTTTACAATGAAAGGACCTGTCCATCTTGATCGTAACTTTCCAGAAAATAGATATAAGCGAGAGTCATACAAAAGAATTTTTTGTGTAGGTTCAAAAGATTTTCTTAGAATTGAGTTATCATGCCTAATTTTCATTCGTTCTTTACAAAGTCTAGCATTGTCATACGCATCCCGACGAATTTCATTCAATTCACTTAATTGTAATTTTCTAGCGAAACCAGCATCTGACAGTTCAAAGTTTAATTTTCTAATGGCCCAATACGATTTATGCTCTATTTCAACAGATAGATGACATACTTTTCCACAGACTAGCCGATACGGGGACATACCAAGAATAGTTTTATAAGCAGTACGGTAAGCCCACAATGCGTCAGAAAGTTTTAAAGACCAGTCTTTGCGTGATGGATTCACCGTTTTCTCTAAAATTCATTTAATTTCTCGATTGGCTAACTCTACTTGGCCACTAATCTGCGGGTGATAAGGAGTTGCAATTCTATGAGTGATACCGTACTTTCGCAATAGGATCTCAAAAGGCTTATTACAGAAATGTTTTCCCCATCACTAATTATAACCTTGGGCATCCCAAATCGTGAAAAAATATTTTCTTTTAGAAATTTCAAAACAGGTTTGTGATCATTAGTTCTACAGGCAACAGCTTCTACCCATTTTGACACATACTCAACACCAACTAAAATATACTCATGGCCAAAAGATGGTGGAAACGGACCCATGAAATCAATACCCCACATGTCAAAAATTTCAATAGCAGTAATGGGCTGAAGAGGCATCATTTGCCTACGAGTTAGACTTCCAATACGCTGACATGGGTCACATGTCCTACAGAACTCGTGGGCATCTTTAAATAGTGTAGGCCAATAAAAACCACATTGTAACACCTTAGCTGCTGTTTTCTTAGATGCAAAGTATCCTCCGCAAGCACTGGCATGACAAAAAGAGAGTACACTTTATATCTCATGATCCGAAATGCATCTTCTAAAGATTTGATCATTGCAATACTTGAACAAATAGGGGGCATCATAATAATAACTTCTTACTTCACGTAAGAAATTATTCTTATCATTCGATCCCCAATGCTCCAGCATCCGGTTCGTGACAAGAAAGTTTACAATATCAGCAAACCATGGCATAGTAGAAAGTGCAAACAATTGCTCTTCAGGGAACGAGTCCTTGATGGGCAACTGTGGCACCGAATCATTAAAAACTAGCCGTGATAAATGGTCAGCAACTACATTTTCTACTCCCTTTTTACCTTTGATAGTGATGTCAAATTCTTGGAGTAAAAGTATCCATCGTATTAAGCGTGGTTTGGCATCTTTCTTATCCAATAAATATTTTAGCGCTGCATGATCTGTAAAGATAACAATAGGAGCACCAAGGATATAAGAACGAAATTTGTCTAATGCAAATACTACTGCAAGCAATTCCTTCTCGGTGGTGGTGTAATTCATTTGAGCATCATTTAAGATTTTGCTTGCATAGTAGATGATATATGGCTTATTATCCTTGCGTTGTCCTAGGACAGCTCCTATCGCATAGTCACTAGCATCGCACATGATCTCAAAAGGTAATGACCAATCAGGTGGTCGCACGATGGGTGCAGTGCTAAGCATAGACTTCAACTTTTCGAATGCCTCTTGGCAGGTTTCGGTCCAATTGAACGGTGTATCAAGGGATAGGAGGTTACATAATGGTCGAGCTATGACACTAAAGTTCTTGATGAACCTCCTATAAAATCCGGCATGACCCAAAAATAATCTAACATCTCTAACCGTCTTGGGTGCAGGTAGCTTGGCGATTTGGTCAATCTTAGCTCTATCAACTTCCATGCCCTTCGATGAAACAATATGTCCTAGGACAATTCCCTTTGGCACCATGAAGTGGCATTTCTCCCAATTCAGTATCAGATTCTTTTCCATACATCGAGCTAAGACTGCTTGTAAATGTGACAGGCAATCATCAGATGAATCGCCAAAAACAGAGAAATCATCCATAAACACTTCTAAAAATTTCTTGTTCATTTCTTCAAAAATGCTGAGCATACACCTTTGGAATGTTGCAGGTGCATTACACATCCCGAATGGCATCCGACGGAAAGTGAATGTGCCAAAAGGACAAGTGAAGGAAGTCTTCTCTTGATCCTCAGGTGAAATTTCGATTTGGTAGTATCCGGAATAGCCATCGAGAAAACACTAGAATTTGTGTCCTGCAACTCTTTCCAAAACTTGGTCTAGGAAGGGTAGGGGAAAATGATCTTTCCTAGTGACCAAATTCAATTTTCGGTAGTCAACACACATGCGCCAACTCGTCGGAACACGAGTTAGAACTAGTTCACCCTGATCATTTTTGACTACCGTCAGACCTGCTTTCTTGGGCACGACTTGAGTAGGACTCACCCACTTGCTATCGAAAATTGGATAAATAATACCCACATCAAGCAACTTGAGGACTTCTGCTTTAACCACATCTCTCATCATAGGGTTCAACCTGCGTTGCATTTGCCTTGTGGTTTTGGCATTATCCTCCAAATATATCTGGTGCGTGCAAATCAAAGGGCTAATCCCCTTCAAGTCGGCAATAGACCACCCTAAAGCTCCTTTATGATTCTTTAGAATACCAAGTAATTTTCTTTCTTGGGCATGATCAAGATCAGATGAGATGATTATAGGGAAAGTGTCCTCGGGTCCAAGAAAGGCATACTTGAGTTCCTTCGGTAAAGGTTTCAACTCGAGCTTAGGTGTTTGTGGTACTATCTTTGCTTCTCGAGATGGCAACTGTTCAAATTCCTCTATTCTCGGTCTCCACCCATTGACCATCATGACATCCGAATTATCTAAAACAGGTGGGACCACATCATCAGTAGTACCTTCAGAACACCAATCTATCAAACCATTATCGGCTGATTCAGTAAATGCTTCTTTTAACAGATATTCTTCCGCAATGGTTTCAACCCATTCAACCTCTTTACTTTTTTCATGATCACTGGGTTGTTTGCCTATACTAAAGACGTTCAGTTCCAAAGTCATATTGCCAAAAGAAAGCTTCATGACACCATTGCTACAATTGATCAATGCATTAGAAGTTGCAAGGAATGGACGTCCTAAGATGACCGGAATCTGAGATGGTGAATTGGAAGCCGGATGTGTGTCCAGTACGATAAAATCAACAGGAAAATAGAACTTGTCTACTTGGACCAACACATCTTCGATAATCTCTCTAGGAACCTTCACTGACCTATCAGCTAATTGTAAGGTCACAGTTGTTGGCTTCAACTCACCCAAACCGAGTTGCTCATATACCGTATATGGCAACAAGTTCACACTCGCTCCTAAATCTAGCAATGCTCGCTCAATCCTAAAATTGCCAATGATGCACGAGATAGTTGGGCAACCTGGATCCTTATATTTAGGAAGAATATTATGCTGTAAAATTGCACTCACATTTTCAGCCAGAAATGCCTTCTTCTTGACATTTAAACGACGCTTGACAGTGCACAAATCTTTTAAAAATTTTGCATAGGAAGGCACTTGTTTGATTGCATCAAGAAGAGGTACATTGATTTTTACTTGCTTAAAAAGCTCAAGAATTTCAGAGTTTGGTTCAAGCTTTTACAAGGGCTTTAATCTTTGTGGAAATGGTGCAGGAAAAGGACATTTAATTTTTTCAGTAGATGTTGGTGCTTCAGTTTCTTCATTATCCTTTTCTTTTGTCTTGGGAGGGTCAGAATCAGGTATGACTTGTGTTTGTTCTGGAACTGGTCGGTCAATAATCTTTCCACTTCGCAAAGTTATTATACTCTTTGCTTGCTCTTTATGTGAAGTTGAAGATGATGCATTACTACCGCCATAGACTTGAGGATTAGGTTGTGGTTGAGCTGGTAGCTTACCTTTCTCTTGAGCACTTAAAACAGTGGTCAGCGTTGTCAGTTGATTTCTTAATTCATCATTGATTTTGGCTTGACCTTGCATGAAAGATTGCAAAGTTTCTTCGAGACTGGATTTTTGAGGGGGTGGGTGTGCATAATGAGGTTGCAGAGGTGGAGGAGTTGGGTTATATACTTGTTGAGGTTGGTCATTCCTCCACCTGAAATTTGGATGGTTCTTCCATCCAGGGTTGTAAGTACCCGAAAAATGATTATTGAAAGATTTTTGATAGGCATTCATAACATTGGCCTGATCGTGCAAGACTTCCTTGAATGCGGGTATTGTGGGGCAATCAGTGATGAGATGGCCAGGCATCTCGCAAATCCTACAATACTCGTTGTTATGTTCTACGGTCTTGACGGGTTCAATCCTTCTAAGTTCAATTTTCTCTACCTTCCTAGTAAGGGCTGCCATTTTAGCCTGAATATCATTCTGAGTACTAAGGTTGTAAAGGCCCCCGTGTGGAATGCTAGTAGGCTTAGGCAAAGGTTTATTCACTCTATCCCCTGTATCCCATAATTGTGCAGTCTCTGCGAGAGAGTCTAAATAGTCCCATGCCTCATCGGGTTGCTTTTCCAAAAATAGACCATTGCACATAGTCTCTATAAATTGTTTTAACTGTGGAGACAACCCTTCGTAAAAGAAACTAATGGTTCTCCATGTTTCAAACCCATGATGAGGACAAGAGAGAAGCAAATCTTTAAATCTCTCCTAGCATTCATAAAATGTTTCATGGTCTTTTTGTTGGAAGTTACTAATGTGCCGTTTTAAAAAGTTAGTCCTTTGTGCGGGAAAGAATTTTTTCAAGAATTCTCTTTGCATATCATGCCATGTTCCTAGCGATCTAGGTCTCAAGGAGTTTAGCCATGTTTTGGCTTTGTCCTTTAAGGAAAAAGGAAACAAGGTCAATTTAAGGACATCTTCCGATACATTTGGCACTCTAAATGTGATGCTAATTTCCTCAAAATCCTTAAGGCGAAGATAAGGGTTCTCGGATTCCATTCCATGATACTTTGGCAGCAATTGAATTACTCCTGGTTTGATTTCAAAGTATCCTACATTTTCAGGAATAATCATGCATGAAGGTTGACTAGTCCTAGTGGGATGTAAGTATTGTCGAAGTGTCATAACTGGGGGTCTACCTTCATCACCATGGTGACTTCTTACATCATCAGAAAAATTTGCCATCTCACAAGGTGTGAGATACTGCGAAGGAATTTCAAGGATGTGTCCTAAAGAACGATCTATAGTTGTACGACTTAATCGACCGGTGTCGTCCCTATTCCAACCTAGCATACAAAATTTAATTATTTTTTTATTTTTTTTAAAAATAAATAAATAAATAAATATAAATGTAAGTACCAACTAAGGATACCCTAAAACTACACCCTAAAACAAAAACCTATTCACAATCACACATGCAACTAAACATTATACCTCAATTTCTAATATTTTTCTTAAATTTCTAGACAGCTCCTAACTGGTTTGAAGAGGGCACCTAAGCCTCCAATCCGGTCTAATGAACCGAGTTGACCAGGTAAGCTCCCAGGTAAGTGGAGGGGTCACGATGCGTTCGCAAAGGTCCCACTTAAAACCCACTTGCCTCGAACAGATGAACTGTCTCCCTTATAGGGACAAAGCTTGCCTAGACATCAACTAAGCCACAGAGCGAAATTGGTGCAACTTTCGGTGGTCTTCGTCCTATGGAGCTCGAATGTCCTTAGGGGCCAACGTCTAGTTGATTTTAATTAAGCTTAGGATATTTATGCAATGGGGTGATTTTTGGGCTAAGGACGAGTGATGAAATTCCGACCTTATCTTTTTAAATAGGTTCAGCCCTTAGAATATTTTATGCTGATGCCTTATACTATATGCAACAATCAAGAGATTTTTTTTTTAATATTTTATGACATGACATTAAATTTCATTGAATAGGTGATCAAGCAAATTATTTATTTTTTTAAATTTTATGAATTGAAGTTTGAAATTTGAATTCTGAAATTTGAAATTTGAAATTTTAGGTTTTTTTTTTTTCAATTTTCAATTAGCAACAAGGGTTAATGAGATATGATAACAATAAAATTCTGATTCTAAAACAATTAAATGCAGAAAATTCAAAACAGAAAGCAGCAAGTTTTCGTATTAATCTAACAGTCTTAAAGTTCTCAGCATATAGTGACTGCTCCTCTCTCATCTGTCTCCGTTCCACTGTTTGCTTGAGATCATTCCTGCAACAGATGGTAACTTGTACTTACTTCATTCAGTGTATTACTGAAATTTAAATACTCTTTTGTCATATCTAATAACCTATATTAGAAGAAAAACTTCTGCAATAACTGTTCTAGACTTTTGCAGCAAATTTACATGCTCCAAATTTAAAATATTGTTTGCTGTAAGTTTTAGTGTATGTAATAAGTTTTCATCATCAGTCAAAGTGCATGTTCTCTATTAGAACTTTTCTATTGGTCAATTTGCTAGAATAAAGCTAGAATATGTAGTTTGAGTAAAGAATCTTTACAAGTCAGGTGTTGAAGGAGCCAACTAGAAATATGAAGCTGTAGTTAATACAGTAAGAGATGAAAAAGCTGATTGTAATAGAGGCTCACAAGAAACATCTTGCAAATAAAAAGATCATTCGGTATAATCAGGCACATGTTTAAAATCAAGGAATAAGTCGGTATTCATTTCTTTCAATTCCTGTTGCTTTGGTATGCACCAAGACAGGCCAATACATAATGATACAAGTTAGCATGAATGTACAAATATGCAAATAAGCTATTAGCATGGGATATATTATAGATATTGTATGGAACGAATGAAACTTCAATCCATGACATACATTAGAAAAAACCTTATGATAGTTCTTGATCTTAGACATGCAAAACCATGCTAATGTTAGAATGAGAGAAAGAAATAGGCTCCATCATATTAGGATAGCGACTATACAATGCTTTCATACATTATGTTTCTACATCTGTTCAATGCACAATAAATGAATGAATGAATGAATGAACAGATAAATAAAGATGAATATGTCAGGTGACTAGAGATATACCACAATGTCCTACCACTGTGATTCCAATTTCATAAGACTCTGTCTTTTTGCTTCTACTCGTCCATTTAGCATTTCAATATAGAAGCCAACAGAATGTTGTTCATCTAATGCCATATCCATAGCCTCTTTTAGGAGCTCATGCTCACTTTCAAGGCTCTGAACTTTCAAGGCCTTCACCTGTTTTGGCCTCCGTCATCATATCTTCTTGATTTTTCAAGCTGTCAGCTTGATTCCTTAACTGCATTACACAGAAGACAAGGAAGCCAGTAGAGTCAGCATGTTTTCTACATTTAAAAGAAATGATATACTTCATTAAGACAAAAGGCATCATAAAGCATCAAACCTTCAAAAGAAAATCAATGCTAAATATCAATCTAGGTTTATGTAAACCAAACAATGAGAAGTTTGGAATGTATATTTGCCCAAAGCATGCAACCTGAACGATGTATGCCATCAAGCAAGAAGAAGTGCATCATGGAACAAATTGCTAGCCCAGCAGCTATATTTCAGAGACCAGTGGAAAAATAAAATAATAAAAACTGTCTTTGGATTAACAACTAAAGATATTCATAATTGGAACAACAAGTCAGAAGAAATCAGGCAATGCACCCTAATGTTAGTAAGAGGTTTGTCAGACAACTTTACATGGAAAGAAAGAGGTTTGTCAGACAACTTTACATGAAAAGAAAGATCGCCCTTCAGCACTGGAAATTACTTGCATCTCTTACTCCAAAGGATCCAATGAACAGTTATCTTCCATATCATACAAACTTTTGTTTAATGATACAAGTTAATAGCTGTGCAATGACTAGTCATAGAAAATATAAATACATCAGAAAACCGGCATGAAAGCATATAAAATAACCAGTTGTTGAATTGCAGTTACTTGATCAACTGGAAGGATATCAATCCTTCTATATGGTTTACCTTGGATAATTGCTCCTGCAGAGAAGCTAATTTTCGTTCAAGTTCAGCAATATACTTGTCTGTTTGGGTCATATCTTCTCCATCAACACATAATTCTTTCTCAGAGTTCATAGATTTTTCAGGAGCATCTTCAACACCTTCCTTGCTGCAATGGCTCTTGATCTCACTGGATTCTATGCGCTCAGAATAGAGTGTTCCAGTCTCAGCTGACCCACCTGACTGCCCTGGAACTGCATTAGTGTCAAGCAACACATCAGAGTATACCTCCTCAGCAACCGTCTCAGATGGCTCTGCAATGCCTTTATTTGATTCCCCCAAAGATCTTCTTTCACAAAGAAAATTCTCTTTACTTTGACTCTCCCTCACCTTATCCTCCTTTTCTTTAAGCTTCTCTAATGTATCATTATGGATGTCACCAGTAATTTCACCACTGCTCAAAGTAGATTTGGTTGCTGTATTTTCTCTGGCTCTTCTACCTTCAGATGATCCAGATAGCCTCTCCACCAAAAATCTTACCAACTTGTATGAGTCATCATAAGAAGGATACAGGAACTGCCAGAATCAACAAAGGAAAAAATGCTTCTAAGAATGGTGGCAGGATCAGTAGAATCAATAAAGAGAACAAGATAATATTGATAAGCATATAAGGCATTAAAATGAAATGTATATTAGATGATAATTTTTCTCCAAGTAGAGTCTCATTTAGCCTTGTAGTAGTTTAATGATTATGCCAGTAAATTTCATATGGTATGGTTAAGAATTAGCTGGTGTATAGTGTAAGAAGTGTAACCCTATAAATGAATGTAGTTGGAAGAATGATCGGCAGATTATTCCTGATGTGATTTGATCCAAGCTTCAGAAATAACAAGCAGCAAAAGTGATTTGCAAGTGCAAATCAGATTCTGAAAGTATCACGGTCATATGATTGAAATATTCTTCTGCGACAGATTTTTTTACAATTTTGAGAATAAGTGGTATATAAGAAGCATAATGACCATGTTGGGAGTAGAATCCAAACTTCAGGAAAGAAGAAAAGACAAAACTGCAGCCAGGCTGTTGGTAACCCTACATGTGCCTAAAACACGTTGGATCAATTTTATTAGTAGCATTTAATAGATCGAGGAATTAACCACATTGCATTAAGGTAAAAATTATTAAAGTGTAAGAACTTGCAACTTTGTACTCTTGAAACACGATCTTTGCTGACTTGTTTGCCAATTAACTAGTGCAGATCTGAACATTGGCAATAAAACTTAGACTTACAACACCTATGTCTTTTGCAAATAGATTTTTTGCCTTGATACAACCTGTTAACCTTCTGGCAGACCAGTACTGTAAAAAGTGCTAAACCATCTCAGATCAACAATATATTCTTTGCAGGCCTTCCATGTAAAGATTGTGAGGTAACAAGTGTTTTCCAGTTATTATAAATCAATCTTACAGGACAAACCTTAGCCTTTGGACTGGTCTGCATCAAATATCAATGACCATGAATTTTATGCAGGCTACCACAGAAAGCTAAGCACAACACAAAAAATCCCTGAAAGCCCCAAATTTGCATCATCATACACCAAAGAAGAATCCAGTATCCTGATTTCCAGATTTTCCTTCTATATTCCACTCAAAATTATCAATCCCTGCTCCCCATTATAACAGTACGTAATTAGATAATAGAAGCTATCACCAAAATTTCTACATTATCCGCCTCTTATATTTCACATATTATGATAGAAGCATTGGTAAATAGAGCAATGGATCTCTTCGAGGTCTAAAGAAATATAAGATTGCTTTACTGTTTGGTGAATAGCTGATGATTATCGGGTCATAAATTCTTCGCCTTTTTATTCTATTCTTGTTGACTGAAGCGATTCAATGAATTGGGTGTTCTCGAATCGAGATATATAACATGTTTTCAGGAATAGCAAAGAACTTTTGCTTGGTATGGAAAAAAAAAGATCTCGGAAAGAAGATCGATAACCTGGTGGAAGCTGAGATCGCCTCGGTATCCCAGGGATTTGACGGCAGAGGCGACGTCGGCACATATCTTGAAGCGCTCCGCGGTGGACTCAGGAAGGGAGGTGGGGAAGGACGGGGACGATTCATCGTCGTCAAGGAGGCGGAGGGATTGAGAGCAGATGGAGACGAGGGCGTCCGGGCCGAGATCTTTGATGGAAGAGACGCCGGCGGGGAGGGAGACCCCGGAGCTGCTGAGAGAGCTCAGGAGGATCTCCTGCGCCTCGTCCATGGCGGACAGGACACGGCCGGCTCCTAGGGTTCGATTTGTTCGGCAATCTGCCTGACGGTATTGGTCTTTTAGAAGAAGACGGTATCAGTAGCTCGGTAGCTTAATAGAGATTGGACGACGTGAATTAAACCAGTGCCGGCAGACAGATAACCGGCACTAGTTTAAAACCTGGGAGAGATTTTTCTGCGAACATAAAATAGACCATTCAATGAAGAGGTTAAGGCCAAGGTACAAAACTTCAGATTGGTTTAATTTAAATTAGAAAGAAAAGAACATGCAAATATCCCCATCATATCTATGCTATATATGCAATCTTTTTTCGGTGAAATATGCTATGGAATGTCGAGCAATGCAAATATCATAAATTTCCTTGTCTCGGTAATATTATACATGTATTTGTTGGCACAATGCACATGCTAGAACACATGCTAAGGCATCTGTGTAGTTTCTTTCTGCAATCCAAACTTTCTAATACACGCATTTATTCCTAGGTGCACAACATAGGCCCTATAGAATAATACAATGAAATTTGTGAACAAAAATCATGTGGGGTAGGCACTATCATAATATAGAGCAGGACTTTTTTTTTTGCCATATTTCCTCTTACACCTATATTAAAGAGGAAATCGAGAAATCTAATAAAGATAGAACTTCTTGTACTAACGGAGTCCGTTAATTCTATAACTTTAAAAAAATACAAGAAAAAAATTCACATACCAATAAAGACCGTGTGCGAAGAAAGACCATCGCATTCTCTTTTTTCTTCGTTAAGTGATACACAATCATCGGCTTTCTGATACATACTGTAAGCTTCTTTTATACATATCTAGTAGCAACATAATACATACCTCCAAATAAATCGATATATAATTTTTAAAGTAGGACGCTCATCAGTACATAGTATATGGCGAGTTGATGCGCACTTAGCAATATAATCATCCATCATCCCAGTACACACCTCTAGTTAAATCGATATACAGTTTCTAGAATATGATGCTCATCGGTACATACTACATGGCTAAGTGATACACACTCGTCGATTTTCTGATGTATACTGTAAACTTTTCTGATACACACCCAACAACAACCAAATATATAACTTCAGGTAAATCGATACATAATTTTTAGAATATGATGTTCATCGGTGCACACTACACTGTCAGATGATACACACTTAGCAAAATAGTCATCCAATATTTCAATACACATCTTTAGGTAAATCAATACATAGTTTCCACAAAAAAGGAAGAAAATGACTTGGAAAAAGATGGAAGACCTCATAGATGGGAAAGACGACTTGATGAGGAAGAGGATAGAAGGAGAGGCTTGATGAGAAAAAAAGAGGATGTAGATTGTCATTCTTTGCGAATAGTCTCTTTTAGCATGTGCAATTTTCTTTCTTTAAATTAGGAGACTAACAGATTCCGTTAACAGAAATCCTCTTATCCTATTTGACTTTTGGATTTCTTCTTTTAGATAGATGCAAGAGGAAATGTGTCAAAAAAAGTCCCTCTCCATATTTCCTTCTATGGTGCTCATCTCATATGATTTTGGTTCGAAATTTGTCCCAATCCTGACTTCTGCTATTCAACATGCATCACCCTTTCTAAGTCCCACCATGTTGATGTCTTCTTGTACCTATGCTGGAGTGCTAGTTTAGTGGCCTTCATTGCACCCAGTCCCTTCGGCAGGTGGTGTCCAACTTGGCAACCTCTTGAAAAGGGCCAAGCTTATCATATGAGCCCTTTAGCAACACATGTATGCCTTGTCCACATAAAAGTTAGGGATAGGAACTCATCCATGCATTTATCAAGTCCTTTATTTCTCATTCGATTCTTGGCCATTAATTCCATCCATAAAAGAGAAAAAGATGATAACATATAACCTACAACATCCAGCCCAATTGGGCCAACAAAGAGCTAGGCCTAATCCATTTAATCGATTCAAATATAAAAATCGGCACAGAATAGAAAAAAAAAAAGGCACGTGCCTAACACATATGATGAGAGAAGTAAACTTCTGATGGGGTTTCCTTCTTCCTGGAATCATAAGACGAAATCCAACATCGAGACAGATTTTAGCATTCTTTCGAGCTCTATTTAGAGCCCTTCCACTTCCCCTTCAATCCCACACTGAAGATTTGGGCCTAAACATGGAGGTTGCTGGAGTTCGCCAGAGTTTGTCTGAGTTTTCTCCTAAACACCATTCACCACCGCCGCGGCCGTACGTCGCAGGAAAACGAGGTAATGACCCCCAAATCCTCTAATTAATCCTTTTCTACACCCTCCTTATCCCTTTTAGTTCTTCTATTTTGATTTGATTTCAAGCCCTCTTTTTTTCTTTTACGGTCATCCTTGCTGTCGGCACTTGTCGTCGAAGCTTGTGGTTGATCCTCTCGCACCGATTGTGCTCACTTAGAAACCCATGCATCCTCTATTTGACCAATCCTTTCTCCAGTTTATTTCTTTGCCGCCGGCCACCTGCTGCCACCGGCCACTACTAATGGTGGCTAATCGTCAGTCCTTCGATTGACAGTCACATCTACAAACTCTTCTTCCCCGTCGGAGAGAGAAAGACCTTATTTCTCTTTTTTTCTCTCTCTTCTCTCTCTTCCTCACACTCTATCTTATTTCTCCCTCTATATAGATTTCTCTAGGGTTGTTGGATCTAGCAAAAGGGCTCTTATCAATGATTTTGATCAACCTTGATGATGGGGGTTTTGATCCATGGCCGTCGGAAACTATACCAGCCCCCACCTTAGCTCTTACCAGACACTATTAGATTTGGTCACCTCCAATTTTTCTTGAACTATTTGTGCCCTAGTTTAACTATAATCAGATAAAATCAACTTGATTGAACCGACCGAGATGTCGGACACTCCCACTTGACCAAAGGCAATCAATAGTACCACGTTCCTATTGTGACAAGGCTATCCACAATATCACGCTCTAATTTATCACCGGCAATCCAAGATAACATAGCTAATCTAAGGCCTTCACCCATCCATTTATTTCAAGAATGCATATTAATTATATTAAGTTATATTCGGCCTTGGACTAAACCATAGATATATTTCTCGCCTGTGATAAGATAATTGAGAGTGTCATGTTTGATGCCCGTGATGGGGCAATCCATAATAATATGACCAGTCAAAAGCAGCCCATCCAATCATTCAATTATACAAGTCTCATTTTATTAGTTAAATATATTAAAATGTTCACATTATATAATTCAAAATATTGGTAATTTCTATACATAATATAAATTCATTTATTTTCTATAACATATATGCGTACATTAGAATCACATAGACATATTCTGAATTAATATACAAATAAGCATGCATGTAAAGAGATTCTTACATCTACCAATGACAAAAAACAAGCAAGGTACCTATCCGTCCATGTATACCCCTAACATATCCAAATCAATTTGATATTAAAATTTAGAATAAATAGAGAAACTAATTATCCTCCTCAAAAATCTATAAAACTGATCCTAATCTCTAGGTTCTTCCCAAACTGACACCTAAACTAAATAATTGAGGTGATTATGGCCTTTTACTATAATTAAAGTGTTTGGGTGTGGAACCCATGATAGATCGTTCGGTGTCTGAACGATCGCTCGACACAAATTAAATCACTAGATTATGGAGGAAATCAAATATGAGAGAGGGAGAAGGAACAAGGTTATCCAGGTGATGGTGCTCGATGTCTCAAATCCATTCAAATTAGAGTGGCAATCGACTACACTAGGGATAGGAGTCTGAGCTAAGCAAGGATAGGATGTTCAAGGCTATTGATATATCCATTGAGGTAGAAGAGGACCGATTGGTAAGAAGGGCCATCATAGACACTCAAATGGTGGCAACATCATGGGAATGAAATCAAAGAGGAATGAAAAGGTACCTCTTAAACCACGAGGCAACATAATAGAGGCATGAAGCAATTTAGAGGAGAAGATACACAAGGCTAAATGCATTCCTAATCCAGCTCCAATGCTATATGAACTACATGAGAAGGAGGAGGAAGTACTGTAGGGCTACAGCGAGAAACAAGCAATGGCTCTTAGGTTAATGAAGAAGCAGGCATGAAGATGAGGGTGTGCAAGAAGATGGGATCTTAAGCTCTCCTCTTTGTCCGATATATTGCTCTTCTCCAACACAACTCCCATCATATAAATAAAATAATTGGGAAAACCATGATAAAAAAGTAAAGAAAGATTGAGTTAGAGAAATTACCAAAGAAAGAGTACTGAAGAGAGATAGGAGTAAGAAAGAACAAGTAGGTGGTTGGAATAGTGTGAGGGAAGAGAGAGGATGAGAGAGATAAAAAGAGGGACAGTAGAGCTTATCCAAGAAGAAGAAGAGAGCAAAGATGGGGGTCTTGTGCCTTGGTGTTCAAAGGAATGAAGAAATAAAGTAGGGTTGAAAGAGAGGAGGACGGGATAGCGTGAAGGGATGGGAGCGAGAGAGTGTGTGGAGGTAGTCTACATGGAAAAAAAAGAAAAAGAAAAAGAAAAGGAGATCAGGATAGTAACTTTTGAATGAAAGAAGGATTCGCCTTCATGCGTATCCCCATTGGATCACCCCATGGCATAGATCTCAAAGATCTTCTTTCTCCATCATTCGCTGCCTACATAGTTCTCAAAGCGACCGGTGGATGATCCAAGGGTGGATTCATGAGAAGGTGGGGAAGTTCAGGTTGGGGTCGGAGTGTTTCCCCTTCCCCCGCTCATCCTTTCCAAGACTAACCTAGTTTGGGTTAGTTTGGGTCAAATTTTTTCCTCCTTATTATCCCATCAGATAATGGTGTCGAACAGATTTTTCTTCAACTCAGCAATAGCGGCAAACTTTCTACTCCATACTTCAAGCTTTTTGTCTATGGCCTCTTAATATCTGAACCAATCAGAAGCCCTTTGAAGATAGGTCCAACCACTAGTCCAGAATTAGAGCATCAAAACCTATAGTTTGGTTTCACATTTGTTCAATCAAAAGATATATTCAAGCCTCAAATATTCCAGCATTAGATAGGCATAGGAATGATCAAAAAGGTGATAGGGATTGTCAAAGGCAGTCATTGCCAGATATTTGCTCTCCTAACCAATTGTAATAAAGAAAAGATACAACTAAGCCATCACCACCCAGATCCTCCCTCACCTTAGACCATCTGTAATATCAACATTGTATATGTCAATCAATGCCAAACTTCTAATCTTTAAACTCATCCATGTCCCTACCTGAACCCTGCCTACAACCCTTTCAATGAGGAAAACGTTTGACATTAAAGTCCCCTGCAACAAACCACGGTAAACTATATGCACTTCCAAAACAACTCCGATCATAGCTCCTGCCTAGCCAGTTGATCACCAGTCCATAATTACCCATCAAAAGCAATTAGCCTTGTTAACAAGCATAACTAACAAGCTAAATTTTCTCTTATCTGAAAGTGGATCCTAGGTTCTTCGGTATTAAGCATGCTGAATTTTTTTTTTTTTTTAAAAACCATGGGCTGAACCTGATCGGGTTGCCCTACGTACCCCTTCATAAGGGGGATCAAGCCATACGTAGTTTTTTTTTAAGTTTTAAAATGCAGCGAAAAAACCGAATCAAACAATTTAATTCATGCATGCTTACAAGATCAAATCTAGAAATCAACACCTTAAGAACACATAGGGATTATGCCGGAATCGTTTAAACAATTATGCTAAAATATTCATGCATGATTAACTATCAGATCTGAAAGTTAAACACTCTATTCCGATTAATCT
>NW_024069958.1:0-23301 GCF_009389715.1 Phoenix dactylifera
CGATGGAGTTTGCCAAGCCGGAGCTGTTCAGGTTGCCATGGATCGCGGACCTCCTCCTTGGCATATGACTGAGAGACTCCTGTTGAAGGAAAGGGGAGGCGCTCCCCTTGCGACTTCAGCCAACTAGCCGTTTCATCTGGGATCAACAAGGAGGGTCTTCCCGGCGGAACTCCGCTCTAGGCGTTTCATCCGGGATCACATCTCCCCTCCTTGAAGTTCAGCCTCCCGATTGAGCTCTGCACCAGACGCTCAGTCCGGGACCGCGCCTCCATATGCTCTTCCCCCTCGAATTCCTTCTCTTTCCTACCACTGGGGAGGATGGGAATATCCTTTGGAGGCGGCGTTCCCCTGGGGGCAGCGGGAGCTTCTTCTGCGGCGGCTCCTCGTCTTTTTGGTGAGGTGCTGGATGGCGCCTCCGGTTAAGAAGCACCCACTTCCGGTGGGATTGCAGCTGCTTTGGGTTGAGGGTTTGGGATCCTCGGTCCTCAGCTCCACGGATTCTCCACCTCTTCTTTGCTTTCTTTACTCCCTAATTCCCCTCTGGGAATTCCTTGTAATCACACGAGCACGCCATTGTAACCAGAAATTATTGAAATGAAAAGTGTTGCACCTTTTCAAATTGTCTTTCTGGCCTTGTTGTTCTACTGGTAATACATCCGCAGGTTAGCGGAATTCCAGCCCCTTGGAATTTCTCGGCCATCTAGGGCTTCCAACTGGTAGGAGCCAGGTCGGTTTACCCAACGAACTTTATACGGGCCTTCCCAATTCGGCGCTAGCTTCCCACCTTCCGTAGGTTGAGATGCCTTAGCTCGCCTCAGCACCAGATCTCCAATTCTGAAAAGCTTCGGTCGGACTTTGGAGTTGTAATATCGGGCCACCCTCCGCTGATACATTGCCATCCGAACCTGCGCCATTTCCCTTGCTTCTTCCAAGAGATCCAGGTTCCCTCGGAGTTGCTCCGAGTTGGCCTCGGGTCGGTGTGCGGCTACCCGAGGTGAGGGAAGTCCGAGCTCTACGGGGACAACGGCTTCCGTGCCATAGGTTAGGCTGAAAGGCGTCTCCCGGTAGGAGTCCGATGCGTGGTCCGATACGCCCAAAGGACATTCTCGAGTTCCTCGACCCAAGCTTGCCCCGTCCGTCCGATCCGCGCTTTGATACCTTGGAGGATTGTCCGATTTGTGACCTCGGCCTCGCCGTTGGTTTGGGGATGCGACACGGACGTGAACCGATGTTCGATCCCGAACTCCTCGCAGAAGTCTCGGAAATGCTTGTTATCAAACTGTCGACCGTTATCCGAGATGAGGACCCGAGGTACCCCAAATCGGACAATGATGTTCTTCTTTACGAACTTCCGGACTTGCGCCTCCGTGATGGTGGCCAGTGGCTCTGCCTCCACCCACTTGGTGAAGTAGTCGATGGCGACAATCAAAAATTTCCGCTGGGCCGAAGCGATGGGGAATGGTCCGAGGATATCCATTCCCCACTGTGCAAAGGGCCAGGGGCGGTGATTGGCGCCAAGGGAACAGAGGGGACTCTCTGGATGTTGGCGTGGCGCTGGCAGGCGTCGCATTTCCGTACGTGATCCTTTGAGTCTTCCAATAAGGTCGGCCAATAGTAGCCTTGCCTCATGATCTTATGTGCCAGGGACCTAGCCCCCAGGTGCGATCCGCAGATGCCTTCGTGGACTTCGCTGAGGGCGTAAGCCGCTTCCGAAGGGCGGAGGCACCTTAAGAGGGGGGCGGTGAACGAGGTCCGATACAGCCTCCCTTCGTAGAGTACGTAGTGGGCGGACTTCATAACAAGTCGCCGAGCTTGATCTTCATCTTCGGGGAGGATCCCTTCGGCGAGGTAAGCTACAAGCGGGTCCATCCAAGATGGTTCCGGATCAATTGCCATTACCGCTTCAGCCTCGCCGATGCTCGGGGCATCTAGGGTCTCCAGGTATATCGCCCTTGACAAGTTGTGTGCCTCAGCGCCCACCAAGCGGGACAACCTGTCGGCCCTAGCATTTTCGCTCCTTGGGACCTGCTGAATGTCAATACTGCCGAGGTCGGGAATGAGTGCTTGCACCTTCCGGACGTAGCTCTGCATGGTCGGGCTCCGTGCCTCGAACTCCCCTCGAACCTGCCCGACCACCAGCTGGGAGTCGGTGAAGACCTTCAGACGCCGGATGCCGAGCTCCTTGGCGAGTTTGAGTCCCGTGACTAGGGCCTCGTACTCCGCCTCATTGTTGGTCACTGGAAATCCGAACCTCAAGGCATACTCGGCTATCACTCCATCGGGATTGGTAAGGACCAGCCCAGCCCCTCCACCTTCAGGGTTCGACGACCCGTCAATGTGGAGCGTCCAGATCGGGAGATCGAGGCTGGGTGTTTCCGGCGGCCTAGGTTCCGCCTCCTGCACAGTGCACTCAGCGAGAAAGTCCGCGAGCACCTGGGCCTTGATGGCGGGCCGGGGCTGGTAGCGGATGTCGAACTCACCAAGTTCTACTGCCCACTTCACCAGCCGTCCCGCATTCTCAGGATTGCTGAGGATCTGCCGCAGTGGTTGATCGGTCAAAAGGGTGACAGAATGAGCCTGGAAATAGGGGCGAAGCCTCCTGGTCGCAGTCAGCAGCGCGAAGGCGATCTTTTCAGCCTTCGTGTACCGCGTCTCGGCATCCCGGAGGACTCGGCTGGTGTAGTACACGGGCTTCTGAAGTTTTGCCTCTTCCCGAACCAGTACTGCGCTGACTGCGGTTGGGGAGACCGCCAGGTAAAGGTAGAGCATCTCCCCCTCTTGCGGCTTGGACAGCAGGGGAGGAGACGCCATGTACTCCTTGAGCTGGTCGAACGCCACTTGACATTCAGCCGTCCAGAGGAAGTCTTTCGGGCGCTTCAACACCTTGAAGAACGGTTGGCAGCGTTCGGCCGATTTTGCCACAAATCGTCCGAGCGCGGCGACCCTCCAGCGAGCTCCTGAACCTCCTTCACTTTGGTCGGAGGGGACATATCTTGGATGGCCTTGATTTTGTCCGGGTTGGCCTCGATCCCCCGCTGGTTGACAATGAAGCCGAGGAACCTCCCGGCCGAAGCACCAAAGGCGCACTTCGCTGGGTTTAGCTTCATACGAAACTTCCGCAAGGTGGCGAAGGTCTCCTCCAGATCCGCAATGTGCTGATCCGCATGGCGGCTCTTTACCAGCATATCGTCCACGTACACCTCCATGTTCCGGCCGATCTGCTCCTTGAAGATTTTATTGACGAGGCGCTGGTAAGTAGCGCCAGCGTTCTTCAGACCGAAGGGCATTACCTTGTAACAGTACAGCCCCCTGTCTGTTATGAAGGCCGTTTTCTCCTCGTCCTGTGGAGCCATCATTATTTGGTTGTAGCCGGAGAAGGCGTCCATGAAAGACAGCAGCTGATATCCGGAAGTCGCGTCGACCAGTTGGTCTATTCGCGGAAGCGGAAAGCTATCCTTGGGGCACGCCTTGTTCAGGTCGGTGTAGTCGACGCACATCCTCCACTTCCCGCTCGCCTTCCGGACAAGTACGACGTTTGCCAGCCACTCGGGGTAGCTCACTTCCCTTATGAAACCTGCCTCCAAGAGTTTGTCTACCTCCTGGTCGACCACCCGGATCCGATCCGGGGCACAGTGTCTCTTCTTTTGCTTTACTGGTCGGTGGGTCGGGTCGACGTTGAGGGCGTGAGAAATGACCTCCGGGTCGATCCCAGGTACATCGGCCGCCGACCAGGCAAACACATCAGCATTGGCTCGGAGGAATTCCACTAACCGGAGCCGAGCTTCCAAGTCGAGGTTGGCACCGACCCGGACCGTGCGGTCCGGGCGGCCTTCTTCGAGGGGAACTTCGATTACGCCCTCGGCCGGCTCCCCGTGCCGCAAGGCCACTTCGTCTCTGGCGTCAAGGGACTCGACGCTTAGGGCCTCCATGGGCTTCTTCCCTTTGAGAGTTGCTAGGAAACACTGCCGTGCGGTTGGTTGGTCACCTCGGACCTCTCCAATCCCGGCCGCCGTGGGGAACCGCATGAGCAAATGGTAGGTAGAAACCACCGCGCGAAGGGCGTTCAGTCCGGGTCGTCCGAGGATAGCGTTGTAGGCCGAGGGGACACGGACGACCAAGAACCCGAGTCGCACCGTGGCTTCTGCGGGTGCAACGCCCGCAGTCACAGGCAGCTCAATGACACCTTCGGCCGAGATAGCGTCTCCAGTGAATCCTATGAGGGGGGTGGATGTTTTGTGCAACAATTGTCGGGACAAGCTCATCTTTTGGAAGGCCTCGTAATACAAAATATCAGCTGAGCTTCCACTATCCACAAGAACACGCCTTACATCATAGTTCGCCATAGTGAGAGAGATCACCATGGCGTCATCGTGGGGAGTCTGAACCCCCTTTACATCTTCATCACAAAAAGTGATTACATTTCCGACCCGCTGCCTCTTCGCGACGGCCACTCCTGATGCTTCCGCCGAGCCCCCTGCGTTCCTCACGGGCCGAGAGCAGCCCCCAGTGATGGTGTGGATCACTCCCGCAACGGGTCGATTCTGCTCCCGAGGCTCCTGAGGGGCCGGGTCGGCCGGACGCGGGTCTGCCGGGGGACGTCGGTCGTTTACATATCGACCGAGACGCCCTCGGCGAATGAGAGCCTCGATCTCGTCCCGAAGCTGGAAGCAGTCTTCGGTATCGTGGCCGTGGTCTCGGTGGTACTCACAGTACGCCCGAGAAGGCCTCCTCCCAGGGATCTTCTTCATCTGCCTCGGGACCGGGAGGTCCTCCCGCCCCTTGACCTCCATGAGGATCTGGGCCCGGGGGGCCAGGAGTGGGGTGTACCGGTTGAAGCGTCGGTGCGGAGAACGAGGGCGTGTGGCGCCGTGGTTCCTTGCTGGTGACGGGCTTCTGCGCCGGCGTTGAGGCGTCGGGCTCCTCCTCTGGGGTGCCTCTTTTCGCCTTTTCTTCCCGGGCTTTAGAGGGGCCTCGGCGGCCTCCTTGTTCCGGTGGGAGGCTGCCTCCTCGGCGTCTGCATACTGGTTTGCCCGAGATAACAGCTCCGGGAAGCTCCGCGGCAGGCGTTTGTCCAGGGAGAAGGTGAGTCTGCCCTTCCGGAAGCCACGCTTCAGGGCTGAGAGAGCCACTTCCTGGCTCAGGTTCCGGACCTCCAGTGTAGCCTTGTTGAAGCGGGTGAGATAATCCCGCAGGCTTTCTCCCTCGTTTTGCCGGACATCAAAGAGGGAGTCGGAGACCAGTCGCCGCCTGCTACTGACGGCGAAATGGCTGATGAAGAAGCGGGTGAACTGGTCGAAGGACTGGATGGAGTTAGCCTCCAGGCCGGCGAACCATGCCCTTGCCGGGCCACGGAGGGTCGCCGGGAAGGCCTTGCAGAGGAGCGGATCCGATGCTCCATGGAGGAGCATAAGAGTCCTGAAACTCTCCACGTGGTCCCGCGGGTCCGCCGCCCCGTCGTAGGGTTCGATCGCCGGCATTTTGAACCCCGGCGGGTTCGGGGTCCGCAGGATCCTCGAGGCAAGCGCCGGCTGGGAGGAGATCTCCAAGTCAGCGAAGGGATCTTTGGAGTGGCCCTTCAGGACCTGGAGTTGTCTGTGGAGATCGTCCACCCGCCGGTCCAGGGAGCGCGACCGGTGGGTGGGGACAAGGAGCGGCGCGAGGGGGACCGACTGGAGTGCGGGCCCCTCGAGGACTGGGGTGTCTGAGAACGCGCCCGGGTCCGCCTCTCGTACCCCGCACAGCTCCGATGAGAAGGTCCTGGCAGAATGGACCGCACTCGAGAATCCTCCTCGCGCCGGCGCTCCTCTCCATGGGAGAGGAAGGAGCGCGGGTTGTGAGGAAGAGGCGAGTGCTCGGGGGGCAGCGGCTCCTGAGCCCGTTGCGGCACCCGAGAGATCACACCCTGCAGATTCTGCACTGCCTCCGCGAGGGTGCGAACCTGCTGGGCTAGCTGGTCGAACTGAGCAGCTTCGACCGTCTGAATGGGAGAAGGGGCGGTGGAGTGCTGCTGAGAGTGCGTTGGGGACGCAGCAGCCTCTCGGCCGGAGGCGCGAGAGGCTCCGCGACCGGAAGCATTGGAAGCTCCACGACCACCTCGCCGTGCCATTACGATCGTTCTAAGATTCGGCCCTTCCTCTAGCGCCAACTGTTGCTGGTGGTCCAAACCGAGAACGATTGGCACGACGGTGTGAACGGGGTTCCGTCTGAGTTGTCTTGGTTGGTGTTGGTTGCGCTCCACCTTCCGCCAAGAAACCTGCAAACAAGCCTTGCACCACCACCAGGGTGGTGATGGCCCTCCGACGGTCAAGTCAGAGGAGATTGGAGGAGGAGGAGAGGTGATAATCGCAAGTAAGAGAGTGCTCTGGGAGATATTGCTCACCCCCCCTTTCTCCCCCAGCCGCATATATACCTGGCTGGGGGTCTCTCAGGGGGGTTCGTTATCGTGGGGCACGATGGTGTGGCCACTGACATGGCCGTTACAGGGCGTCGTGGAGCAGCACCGGGTACGGCCACGTCAGGGCATAGTGGGGCTCCGCTTTGTACGGCTGATGCAGGAGATCGTGGAGCAGCATCGGATACAGCCGTTGCAGGGAGTAGTGGAGCAGGAGGCCGCGGCGTGCCTCTGGGGAATAGCCTGTCGTTATCAAGAGATCTCCGACTCGGGGTCGGAGCGTGGATCAAGGGCAGCCGACTCGGGGTCGGGCTGCGGAGCCGAGGATATCCGACTCGGGGTCGGATTGCTGGATCAAGGGCAGCCGACTCGGGGTCGGGCTGCGGAGCCGAGGATGTCCGACTCGGGGTCGGATGCTGGATCAAGGGCAGCCGACTCGGGGTCGGGCTGCGGAGCCGAGGATATCCGACTCGGGGTCGGATTGCTGGATCAAAGGGCAGCCGTAGTCTTCCTGGGCGCGCGTGCCGGTCACGTGGGGCATGGCGGCTTATTTCCCCGTAAACATATATTATAGTCAACAAATTTTGTAAAATCAATGTTGCCAATATCGTTGTGAAGGAAAATATTATGCTACTTTATTCTCAATTTAAAATGATTCAACATGCATGCAGAGCCTTTGTATTTTTACATATCTTGATAGATTATTCAGTGCTTTTAAATCTTAAATTTTTCTCATATAAGAACTACTTATATAAGCAAGTTGTTTTAGTACCTTATAAATGGATCGGTTTCTATGTCATGTCTTGGCCCTTGTTTGAAACCATATCTTGTCCTTGTAAATTTTTTTTGCCATGGTGGAATCCTTTCCTACTTCACGAAAGTTATATAGAAACTTCCCCTGCTAGAGAGAGTAAAAATATTCAAACTGGCTCTCATTCCAACTCCTCCAGTTTGCATCCTATGCGGAGAAGATGAGCAACAGATTGCTTGTTTCCGAAATGCTCAAACATAAAAATCTTTTAGGAGGACGTCAATGGTGAGAAAAAATCCCAAAAAAACACCCAAAGAAGGCATGGGGCTGTCTATTATTCACTGCATGCTTGAGCATCTAGAAAGAGAGGAACAGGCGAATTTTCGAACGCGAAGCCAACTCCCCAACAAGACTGCTCCAAAAATGTTTAAGGATGCTTGAAAGTTGGACACAAAGTGGGGAAAAAAAAAACACATCCAACTCTGTGAAATGATTAGTGTTAGTTTTGAAATTCATTAGTCGATTGCAGATTTAATTTCGTTTTCAAGTTGTGGTGTCATCTATTGAATCTAGCACCTGGTTTTAGGATTCATCCAACAAAGGAGATAGCATGGCTTTACTAAAAGTCTGCCCTCTCCCTCTCATGCAGTTCTTTTTTTTCCACTCATTTTAGCATAGGAATATGGCACGTATCATCATCCATGAAAAACAAATGTTTCGGAATGACAAATATCCTGTCGAAAAACAAAAAGAAAAAAAAAATACATTAATGGGGAAGGTTAGAAAAAAGTTTAATGAACTCCCGAGTATATTTCAAGAGAGCATAAGCTGGGTCATTCAATCGTAGCATCCTGTGTAAAAATTAACCTTTCTCCCATGACTTTACTGCTATTCTTTTTTTTCACAATGCAGCAGCTCCACACATGTCGAATATGGATACAGTCAATAGAATCAGTAACAAAAAGGTAATACAAATCGTGAGGCACCGCCACGTAATCGGTCCAAATAAAGTCTCCAGCATGGTAGGCTGCGAATGAAGCCACCTAGTCGGTCGCTATTAGACAGCACCCAGCATTTTTTTAAAAACAACCTTCAATTTTTTAATAACTTAGTTTATATTGCTATTGGTCAACTGAAAGTGAATAGATTGACCATCAACATACAAAACAAAAAGACGTGCACATGGTAAAATTCCAAGCACTCAAAGTAACTTGCTTGAGGGCTTTCTAAAATTTTGAACAATAAACTAGTTTTCGACCTAGGTAAGCAAACCTCAAAAAAAAAAAAAAAAATTCAAGGTGACTCGAAGTAATATTTACTTAAAAGCGCTCATCATTCGGGACGCGGCTGCTGACCTCCTAAGAGTCTCTGCGATCTTTCCGGATTAGAAGGAGGCTCTGCTTTCTCATTGTTTCAATTTAATCGGACGGCCTTTATTTACGCGCTATCTTGGGCCATCAGGTTCCCATCGCCATCAGCAATATATATAATATATCACAGTAAATAAAAAAACACGGGACTCCGATCTTCAGCTGACGTGAGGAAGAGAATCCCGAGAGATGGTGCCAAGATTATCTATCGGATATCGTCATCTCTCTCCGCGTCGGGTGGGGAAAAAAACAAAGCAAAAGAAAGAGAGGAGTGACGCGGTGGTTGTATTATACTTTGCTCTGATTTGCTTTGAAAGCAATCAGATGTCTTTGAGCTTTCCAAGTTACGATGTAATCCCGGAAAGCGATGCGCTACCGCCTTTATCCAAAGTCCAAACATCCACTCGATCGTAGCGATTGCGAGATGGGATGCGTCTCCCCGTGAGTTACGCTGCCGCTGCCTCAAACGCCCCGCCCCTCGCTCTCGCTCGGCTCGGCAGCGTAGCCACGACGTACCGCCATTAGATTCCGTGCTCCTCACGAGACTGCCTTCTTTATCTCTCTTTCTCTCTCGCGGTGGGGAAAGCCGCAATGCTCGGGTCCGACCGTTTACCCAAGAGCAGTTACCAAGCACGTGAGACTCACGTGGGGGGATCGAATTGTCCTGCCGGCTCCCAACTTTATCCCGCTTGCATGCTAGGATTTTGGATCATGGCGTGTAAGGGTGATTAATAACATGAGCCGGGTACTGCTCATGCACGGTCGATCTCAATGGGCAAGAGGATCTGGTGGATGATTGTGATTTGACGGAAGGGCGGGGCGTATCCAAACTCTATGATGCTAGCCCTTGTCCTGCTCGAATAATTAGTGTTGCACGTTGTCATTTTAGGCCTTAACCCATTGAAAAGGGGGCAGGTGATTGAGGGGAGCAGGTTTTGACGTGTTTGGAGTTGGAATTGTCTCAATAACCAGACATAATAGGTGGGCTCCAGGTTTCACCTACTGTATTTATGATATATCCCCTTCAGTTTTCCCTCTGGACCTTGAAATAAGAGCCTAATTATTTCTTCCTCTTTTCTTTTGTAAAAGGAATGATTCAAATAATTTTAACAAAATATAAAAACAACAAATTAAGAAGTGCTATAAGCAACTCTCTCTTTCCAATCTATAGGACCTTTCTAGAGTGATTAATCACATACGGGACTACCTAGTATCCTCCCACGCCGCTAGTGCCACCCTAGATCCAGTCAAGTATAGCTACTCTGGCCTGCAACACACGCCAAATATGACCCAGATTGGCCCATCCTGCCTTCAGCTCAGTCTCCAAACTGAGGTGTTGAAGATTTTGCAACCACCAGTAACAATTATCTTGGAATCCAGGCTTCTAATGACGAAGCCAGTATCTCTTCTTCTGCCATTATTTCGCATGCATCAATCGAAGTTGATCTCGAGAAAATTTAAAGGTGGAGCTCCCAAATAAAAAATACTATTCGAGGTACTACATGAGTAAAGATAGAGCTCTAGTTGTCCCGAGCTATCAAAGGCTTATACCATGGGTTTGCATGGATAATTTCTGCCGTCTATACCTGAGCGCTCCGCAACAAGCCTCGATGAAGAATTGCTCTCGCCAACAAAAATCCAAGCATTTCTGGCAAAACAGATCTAAGAGACTAGTTTAGTAGCCTGATAAGAATGAACAAAATTAGAGGGCTTGTGTGATATCTCTCCGTGCGAAGTAAACTTCTCCGGATGGGTTTCATGACCTTCAACTTAAATGTGTTTTAGCATGTTCAACCTATCATATAATATACCCAATTTTTCCAAAAAGTCCCTCAAGCTTGTATTGTAAAGAATCTGTCGCGTATCTGTTCAATTCCACATCGCTCGTACGTGCCAATGAAAGGGAAAACATTTTAAATGGAAAAAGCATTTGCAAAAGATAGAGATGATGAAAGAGATAAAAATTCTAGTGCGACGCTAAGAAATTGAAATATGATTGCAACCTGACAAGTGGTTTATAGGTGGTTAGCATTATCCATATCTTCAATGAATGAGTTTAAGGTCTGCAAGCTTTTCAAGATTTGAGGATGGATCTTAGTTGCTCCATTGCAATCAATGTTGTTTTAAATCAATGATTAAGATGATAAGGATCATAAAATGATGATCCTAGAAAGCGAACGAGCATGAAAAATTTGGCCACATTCTTAGTACAATTTCCCGCGCCATGACGTTGAGCCAATCGAAGCACGGAATTCACCTTGCAAATTGGCGCCATTTGCAGCCTCACTAGCGGTCCCACTATCTAACAGGCCACGTGTCGCTATTTTTTCGCCTTTCCTGGTTGGGCCCAAATCTCTGGTCCACTCTTCCCCAATGCATGAATAGCTCCAGAAATCCACTTGGTAAGATCGAAACCGTGAGTACGAGAATTTGCGCGACCCTGCTCGCTCTCCTCTATCGAGACAGAAGGCAAAAGCTTCTCAGTTTCCAAAGCCCCGAATCTAAACCCAAGTTGGGAAGCAAAGCTAAGCTCGCTAGGCCACCTCGAGAAGGGACATCTCTAGTTCCATATCAATAATGAAAGAAATACCCTCCCTATGACACCAAGGCTATTCCCCTTTCTGATCCCCATCCAAGGGAAGGACCCTCTAAATACACTCTCCTTGGGTACAGCAAGTGCTCATTTTTCACTGATATAGAAACAAGTGCATCTAAACAAGCAGAAAAGTTTGTTATCAAGTTCCTAGAATAAATGGAAGCAAGGAAAGGAAGCACCAAAGACACCAATTTCGTCTCTGTGGCTCTCACTATTGAAAACCCACCCCACCAAACCCCAAGACACACTTCCCATCACTTCCCACACCCCAATGCTCCCACCTCCCATCATTTTCAGTTAGACAGGTTTGAAGGAAGGGAAAGGAGGGGAGATACATAAACCAAAGAGTGAGACATTGAAAGGTTCTGTGACACCTCACACATTCCCATGCACACACTACCCCACACTTCCCTTTCCATCTCCCCATACTCTCCCTCTGGCCACCATGCCTATGCTCTATGTTATGTGCGGTAATGTCGCTCTCCGATGATATTATACCAGTCCGCAGCTATAAACATTCCTCAGAGGCCTACCCGAGCTTAGCCTTATTTCGTACCCTTCTAGGCTATCTGTTATCTTTCGAAAGGTGGTTTCTTGGGTCTTCTCTCTTTCTTACTTCCTCCGTGATGTTTTTCACACCACCATCTGTGTCTTGTTGGTTGACACAGTAGTTTGGAGATGATAGCGCCCATCTTTTCTTGTCCATCGGACGGTGATATCTTGTATCTCACTAGCCTTGCTCATGCCCTCTTGAACCTTCCTCCCTCTCTCTTTCTTTCCTGCCAATCTTATCAACAGCAAGGTGGTGTTGAGAACTGCTGTTAGGAGGGTTCGGAGTGCTTTCTTTTTCATTATTGGTATTGCTCGGGGTGATGGGATCGCTGTGTATGGACGTGATGAAGAGGAGGAAGGCGATGTGGCTCTACCCAAAGGTGGTGGGCTTCAACCCTCCCGAGAGATGGGGGCACTCAGCCTGCTTCTTTGAAGGGGTTGTTTATTTTTTTGGGGTAAGTATGAAGTGAACACCTTGGTTGCTGCCTGTTTCGTCTTCTTTTTCTATTGATGTTTGATATGGTATTTCTTGCTAGAGTGAGGTCCTTTCTATTAGCTTCCACATTTTATCCCTAGAATTTTAAGGGAAAGAAAAATTCATGATCATCAAAAGTTTCAGGCTTTTTGAAGTTTTTACCTTTTTCTAGTTTTTATTTTGGTGCTTTTGTGTCTGCGGATTGAGTTTAATGCACTTAATTTAGCAAGTTAAGCCAGGGATGCTTTACATCCCAGTCTATTGAACTTTGGTCTTGCTACCTATTTTTATAGTGTTATTCTTAGAGCTCGTACCCGCTTTAGTCAGATATTCTGCACTGTATATAGGGAATTGAGTTTAATATACCTTATTTTTTCAAGTTATTCGAGGTAGACCACCCTTTTCGGTTCTTAGCCTGGTTCTTTTTATTTTCTTCTTGAAGGAAGAGATGGGATTCTACATGTTTCGTAAATTTTAAAAAAAACTTTTTTTCCCCCAGTTCCCATCCTTCATCTTATTATCATATAATTAATACAAGAACTTTCTGGTGAGAACAAAGCTTTTGACATATGTTAAAACTCTGCTTTGAGGTTGAGTTTATTTCCTTTTTTCTTTCTGCTAGATCTGTTTATATATAATATATTATATATATGTTTTTTTTAGTTTTTTTTGGTGGAATGATGTCCTGTATTTGCTATCATAAACAAAATTAATTTATGTTAGCAGAGAGCGTTATTTGTGCCATTACTTTTGTCTTCCCTCTTCTCGTCATCTGTTCAATATTCATACTGGCCATCGAGATCGATTGAGTTCACGTGCATTCTGATACATAAGCTCAGTAAAAATCAGTTTAGCCTCTCAAATTTGGATTATTTGCTATCTTGTAAAAAGTAGCTAAAGTTAAGTTAATGCAAACGGTTGGTGAATAGGTTTGCTAGATGTCTACTAAGTAAGCTGGAAGCCCTGTTTACTTATCTTTCTTTTCCTTCTTCTTCTTCTTCTTTTAAAAATCAGTGTTTTTTGTTACTAAATTAAATACTTCATTGAGCTGGGACAGTTGAAAGTTCTAGTAGAGGAAGAAATTGTGTTTGATTGGTGACTTTTTTTCTTTTTCTTCTTAAGTGTAGAAAAAGGTGAGGGAAGAGGAGGAATCAGAGGTCTTTCTAGGTGTTAGATTCAGGGTTGGCACACAAAGTTTAGAGAAAGAGAAAGAGAAGAGAGATAAGAAACCATGGTGAGAGGGAGTATGATACCTTTGTTCGTGCAACTTCTTTAAATAACATGGCTTCTCTATACATTTTCCTAATCTGCTATCAGAGATACACAAGCAGATATTAATTAAGTTTCTATTCTGTACAAGTAATGAACACTTTTATCTCTTTTCCTGCAGGGCTGTTGTGGTGGATTACATTTTAGTGATGTCGTCACTTCTCGATCTAGATACCATGTCCTGGAGCTCCCTTGTTACAACAGGTCAAAAACCTGGAAAACCGAGACAGCCACAGCACCGCGCTCGTAGGGCACAAGATGGTGGTATTAGGAGGTACAAATGGTTCGAGGAAGGTAAATGATCTTCATATATTAGATTTGCGGACAAAAGATGGAGCAAACCCAATTGCAGAGGCACCCCACCTTCACCACGTGAAAGCCACACTGCCACAGTGGTAGGCGATGATAAACTGGTTATATTTGGGGGAAGCGGAGAAGGGGAAGCAAATTACTTGAATGATGTTCATATACTAGACTTGAAGAGCATGACATGGACTTCTCTGGAAGTGAAAGGTGATCCCCCTGCACCAAGAGATAGCCACACTGCAGTTGAGATCGGCAATAAGCTTCTTATCTATGGCGGTGATTGTGGCGATCGTTATCATGGGGAAGTTGATATATTTGATTTGGACACAATGACTTGGTCAAGGGTAAGGATTATTCATCTTTTTCTCATCTTAACATCCTTTGTACCATATTTATGTTTTTTTCCATTGGATCCATTGGATGGATAACCAAAACGATTACAAATAAAAACACCTCTCACTGGCACATCATGTGTATCATATGGGATTGTAATTATCTCTTTATTAACTCATGCCTTATTATGCGAGTTTCTTTGCCTAGCAGTATATAGTTTGATTAGTAATGTCAACAATTGCTAAGTTTAGCATGTATCTCAATACAAAGCGAGTGAGAGTGGGAAGGATGGATGGATGGAGGTAATATGTTGAAGTGATCATTAAAAGGATAACCAAAATCAACCTCTGAATATTGATTACCATTTATATAACTTCATAATATAATTCTTTCACCAGTGTCCAAATTGATTTCAATACTAGCTTGACAGAAACTGAATCCTTCTATGGGAGTGCAATTGTTGAATTTTCATATTTCTAGCATGGTGCTGGATTTGGCATTCCAGTTATTTATATTGGCATTTTGAATAAGACATTTTGCTGTCATGCTCGTGTAAAGCAGCATAAACTTTGTTAGAAGATTTATAGTCAGCTGCCTGATTTGAACTTTATCATCAGCCATCACATATGGTTACTTGAGCTGCAGGGCAATCCCGTCTGAGGTTGTCGCACTACTCTTCAGAAAAAGGCACCTAAGATATCACTATATTTTCATTCTATCTGGTCAAGAAATTACTGAATCTTCATTCTGTTGGATGATCGTAGCGAGACTATGTTGCTCTAGAGATTCATGTGATGTCTTCGCTGATTCATATTATCATTCTAAGTGCCTTCTTATGCCTGCATTGCTGTCCTATCCTCCAACAGATAGCCTAATGAATCACATAGGAAAGCACTATAGTTGCATTGTAGAAGTATGCTTAAAAAGGAACATTTTTTCTAGCTGGCCAAGTGGCAAAGCTTGTTCACTTGGCTACGACGCTGGTCATGCTCTCTGTTTTAGGCTATTCTGCTAAAAATAGAGCCGGAACAAGTGAATTTTGCTCTAGAATCTCATGATAATTATATTTTGTTACAGTTGGCAGTTCAAGGATCTTCACCTGGAGTCCGAGCAGGTCATGCGGCAGTCAATATTGGGACTAAGGCTAGTATCCAGTGAATTATGAGAAGTCAGCAAGTTTTGTTTGGTGGTTTCTGAAAGAAAAAGCTCATCAATTTTTTCCCCTTGTAATGTAGGTTTACATTATCGGTGGAGTAGGTGATAAACAATATTATAATGATGTTTGGGTTTTCGACTTGGGCACCTTTTTATGGGCACAACTTGATATTCGTGGCCAACAACCACAAGGGCGGTTTTCTCATACTGCTGTAGTCATGGGCAACGATATTGCTATATATGGAGGGTAAGTCTCTTGATGCAATACCTATACATTATAGTTTGAAGAGGTCAATATGATTTTGGTGTCTCAATGCTTCATATAATTATGCTTTGCATTAACAGATGCGGAGAGGATGAACGCCCTCTCAATGAGTTGCTGATCTTGCAGTTAGGGTCTGAGCACCCTAATGGTCGTTACAACATTTCCATGTGCAAAATTTTTGGTAACCACTGGAATCAACAAAAACGGAATTTTTGTAGAGGAATGGAAGATTTGGTAAGATTTCAAGTGTCGAAACCTAATAACATGAAGTGACTCTGTTTCATCATTTTACTCGCAAACTTAGCTATTGTATTTAACTGTACTGCAGAAAAATGTGGTTCTGAAAAATGGAGAGCTTTGTCAGCGATCTCGCGAAGTGGAATCAGAACCAAGGAACTCTCTTTTACGTGGTTTGGGTAAGCCTTGTTCTACATTGAAATGAGTACATTGTTCAGGTGCAGAGTTTCATATGCAAGATTTGTTTTCACCTCAGATAATATGAAAGCAAAAAGGAGGAAAACTGGAGATGCTAGAGTGTGGGAGATTGAATCAGAACAAGAAGAACATTCTCTCTCGCTTTCTCAGCACTCATCTCCTTCACAATCTGATCAAGAGCAAAATACTGTCAGGAAATTGTCGACTTCTGCCAACGACTCGATTTTGGCCTCTCAACAATTTGTTCACTTCAAGCAACATCCTCAGAGGGAGCCATTAAATGGTGTTCAAAGGACTATTTTGGATGGACATATCTCGGTGGAGAACCCCGGACAGCCAAAGACAACACAATTTCTTCGTGCTGCTCCCAAAGCAAAGCAAGAAGTTCCATTTCTAGCTGTAGATCAAAAGCCACAGCCAAGGCCTGCTGTTCTCCATTGGTAGGCCACCGTTGCAACAATTCAACCTCTTCAACAAAATCTCTCTCTCTCTCTCTCTCTCTCTCTCTCTTCTCTCTCTATTTATATATATATATATATATATATATATATGTATATGTATGTGTGTGCGTGCGGCAATTCTGATCTGTTTATTTACAGATTGGAGCCGAGGTTCATGGCATGGTGGATGGAGCATTTGACTCTGGGTACCTCATGACTGCTTATGTTAATGGCCAGATTCTCAGAGGCGTCTTGTTTTCTCCAGTAAGATATATTCTCCCTGTCTACCAAATATAAAATAAAACTAAGTCATGTGCAGCCATTCCTAATATCTGTTGTTTCTTGCGGAACTGCAATGATCAGGGAATAGGTGTTGCAGCTCCAAGGTCTGCACTACATTCTCAAGGTCTAACAGGCTCTGCTGCTGTTTCACAGCATTGTTCAGCTGCTGCTGCTCATGCCATTCCGATCCAAATCAGGCCACATCCACAACCGACGACCTTTGTGCTGCCTGAGTGTGGGCATCATGGGCGGCAGGCTCACCGAGACCAAGTTGCCAAAGCCCAACCAGCAAAGCTTAACAGCGATCTACAAGGTGTTGTCCTGACGTTGGGAGGACCTGGGGAGGCAGTGCACCTTAGAGTTGAACTGCAAAACTCTTAGAAGTCTTTCTGAATTGACTTGTATTGTAAATTCTAATATCAGGAATAAGAATAGAGCTTTTGAGCTGTTTTAGCTTCAGGATTTGTTGTTACAGTTGGTTTTGTTCCTTTGGCCTTTGTTCCCATATGGTAGGGCATCCTTAGTGTTTTATTGTTAATCTTACTATAAATATTGATTTTGATGTAGTTTGCTTGCAAGCAATCCGTTGGTGTTTGGTCAATTTGTTTGTAGCCATTTTCTGATGGCCAACCTAATAAGTTGTACTGACTGATGGTTATAAGCTTTTATATTTGAGTGCTACTGATAACTGCAGTTGTTACTCTCCTTCCCACTCCAAAAACTGGTGGGGGTTTTTTTTTTTTGAAGTAATGTTACAAGTGGCTGTTATTTTGTAAATTGACTCAGTTTATGTCAGTATTTTTAAGTTGGTGGTGCAGCCTGAACAGAAGATGGTGAGGGTGGGTTTCTATTTGGGTATGGGTGGCTTCTTTCAGCTTATTAAAGCAGCATCAGTGATCCCATTGCTTTTCTACAAGAACTTGGATGGAAGTAGGGCAGTTAATTTCGGGTTTTTTCTGTTCTAGGTGCATTTTGTAACCTGACATCAGCTCTTTTCTCAACCAAGAGCTCAAAAAGAAAGAAGCATCAATGGAGAAATTTGAAGATATCCATTTCCCTCTTGGCTTTGCCCTTTTTTTGTAAGTAGTCACTTCTCTCTCAGTTGTCATGTTTAAAACTAAACCATTTGATGGTTCCTCTGCAATCTGTATGTTGTCTCTTTGAAAATTTTGTTCACCAATAACATATAGTAACTTGCCTGGAAAAGTTGGAAAAGGAGGATTAAATTTTGATTGAAAGGAAAACTGACTCCTGAATTGTTATCTTAAATAAGCAGATTTGCCTTTTATTATTGTTTGATCAATTTTTTAGCATTTGAGACTCATCTTGCTTTAGTATTATGAAGTAACAGTTACATTATCTGGAGCTATCATTGAAGATGCAATCAAGGGATTGTAACAAGTTATTCTCATTTTCTGTTGGTTTGGTGGCTCATCAAGGTTTGCTTATTGGTCTTAAATTCACGTTGTGACTACTTTCTACCAATTGGAGAAATCCCGCAGACACTGGGCTAAGCCCTGTTGGTGAATCAGATCTCGAGGTTAAAATGGAAATCAAGGGCGATCATTGCTGATATCAAGACCTAAGAGAAATAAACCCCAGTAAGATTAGGGCTAAAAGGAAAGCCTCCATTATGGATAACCATTACTCTAAGCCAGTTTTTATTGTGCATTATATAAGATTACTTGATTAATCTCTTCAGACTTTTCATCAGAAATACGTTTCGTGAGAAGTGAATTAACAGAAGCTGTGGTGGGAGTGAGGCATGAGCCAAACTATGGAGTTTGCATCTGCTCAAAGAAAGTGGAGATTGGAATGGAAGTATAGCAAGACCTTTTTCATATATGACTGAGAAAATAAGGTCCGAGGCAATCAATAGAGAGAAATTAATAGAAATATAAGAAACATTAATTATTTTAACCATAGATTTGAATATGATTAATTGAAAATGAAATGCTTCAGGTCCTAACACTTACCATGGACCCATCTTTGGGATGGTTAAAGGTCCCCTGTATACACCGTTACCATATATTTGAACATTGAACTTGTAAAAGCCAAGTAAATAAACTATGTTACTGCACAACCTCTGGATATTATGAACTTGGTAAAATCTTAAAATATCATTCTAACATATAGGTGATCGCAATTCTATTGCATATGTTGACCAATAGATTAACATATTTTTGTAATAAACTAAATACAATAAAATATCTGGTGCTGTGGTGTAGTCGGTTATCACGTCAGTCTTACACACTGAAGGTCCCCAGTTCGAACCTGGGCAGCACCATTTGAACTTTTTTTTTTAATTTTATATTTTATTTTCATTCACCATTATTTACCTTCCTTTTCTGATCTTTATTTTTTTTTTTAAATTTTCACTCAATTTTAATTTTCTTTATTTTTTTTCATCTTTGTTCTTTTGGCCTGGATGTCCCTAATCTATCAATTATAGAATGCTATTGGAGATCGTTAACACAGTACTTTAATGATGATGAAGATATATTATGTTCTGAAGCAGAAGAATATCCAAAGTATCCAATTATTTAAGCACAACAAGACCACTTTCCTTTTTTCTTCATATAAAGTCCAGCACGTCAAAATCTACAAATTAAAATTAGATATGGATCCAATTGTAGCTGCTTATCCTTTGGAATTGATGATTAAAACATGTTATAAAAGAATGATGCAGATCAACTTGTGTAAATAATTGTCAAGTCTAAATTCTTTATCTATCAGATCTTTTGGGTAAAAGGTACTCAATTATTATGATCTTAATGTTTACTTTTATTTTTTATTTTCACTCAATTGTAATTTTCATCAGATTTATTTTTTTATTTCTTTACTTCTCAAATTCAAAAGGTAGCTTGGATGTCCTTAATCCATAGTTTATAAAATATTATTGGGGATCCTCAACCCAGTATTTTAATGACCGTTAAGATATACTATATTCTAAAGCAGAAGAATCCCCAGAGTAGTCATATATGTTCAAGCAAATAAGGCCTCTTTTCTTTTTTCTGCAAATAACGTCCAACATGTCAAAATCCACAAATTTAAAATTAGATATGGATCCACTACAGCTGCTTATCTGTTGAATTGATGATTAAAACTGCTTGTAAAAGAATGATGCACACTTAATTATATAGACTTAGTGCAAGTGGGCATAATCTCCATGGTTTATTAAATTGTATCGAATTATATGTCGCTTGTCTAATACTGGGATTAAGATTGATGGGGTGGATGAACCTTTAGTATCATCCTCTCTATCCATTTTAATCGAACATGCAATCACTATCTTATTTCATGGCATGGAGTTATTTGAGATGCAGGGTTAGCAGTACAATCTAGCTATTTTATGAAATGGAAGGGGAGAGCTGAACATTCAGGATCACAGGGCAAAATTTCAATGGCTAAGGGGAGGGTAAAGGGAGACAATTCTTAAAAAGAAAATAATCAACTCATTTAGTGAAAATTGATATTATAATGGAAGAAAGAAACAGACTAAGAGTCCATTTTATTTGCTTATTTAACTTATTTATATATGGAGGAATAGAAGGCAACAGATCCTCAACATAGAAGTGCAGGAGAGCCAAATCTCAGAATCAAATGAAACAAAAAACCAACTGACAACTTATTTGCCTATGGAGACATGGAAAAGCAAGAAGGACATCTTTTTTCCAGATTTAAACTTCTGTATCTTCATTTTGCACATTCTTAGTTCTTCATTACCATAATAAATCTTCTAGTTATCTCATTTTTGTTTTCTACATGCGGATATCATCTTTCATTGTGTCAAACAAGGTTTGAAAAAAAAAAAGACATCAATGCTGTTTCATATATCAAAAGTTGCCTTGCAGTGGTCCCACCAATCCCCCTTCTTCCTTCAGTACAAAGCCTGAGAATGCCGAGGTGGTAAATTTGTGGATCATATTATGCAACAAGAGCTAAGTTATAGTTTTAGAGTATGAAAATTCGCGGGCGTGTGTTTAGTCCCACATTGATTATTCGCTTGGTAGGTTTTGAATATTCATATCAAATAGTATCAGAATGGATTCCGATCTATAACTTATATGAACTAGGGGATACTATATAGCACGAATCTATTGGGGACGAGGATGTCAAAGCTTAAACGGGAGGGAGAAATATGAGGATCCATATGGGCATGTATTTAGTCTCATAGTGGTTATTCACTGGTAGATCTTAGATATTTATACAAGACTAAGGAATCCAAAAAATAGCTTCCAGCTAGCCAACTCTCGCCAAGTATTCCTAAATAGGATTGCCAATTCACATTACTATTTAATGTTTATAGTGGATCTGGTAAATTACTTATAGATAAAAAAAATGAGAATCATGGTGCATGAGGTACTTATGGTTTGGTTCAGATAAAGATAAAAGGTAGCCACAAAATCGTGGATGCTTAAATGAAATCTGTTATTTATCTTAGAAACCATCATTTTCAGAAGAGGTAAACTACTGATAATGTTAAACTAAGCCTGTCATTTTTCAAAATGAAGAAAACAAATGTAAAATATAAGCATTTAATCTGCTCATATAATTTCTTGCAGATAATAAATAAAAGAATGGCCGGCAGGGGGTGTTTTCCTTCATCCACAAGTAGAATAAGCAATTATTTCTCAGAAAAAAAAATATAATTAAGAAATACGGTATGATGTACATTGTGAATGTTTCAAACAACCTAAACCGGAAAGAGGAAACATAATTCCTTCTTTCAACATCATGATACCATCATTCTAACTTTGCCTTTTGCAAGTCTATCATCTTTCATATTAATAGCCCAAACTTGTATTTTCCTTTGGTTTCCCTTTAACAAAAAAAAAAAATCATTACTACTTCAAAAGCCAATAAAAGCTGAAATGTTACACTGCTCGTAGGGGATGCTCTAATAGTTTGTCCTAGTCATCATGCTGAATGAGGATAATGAGTCTGAGAAGTGTTATTCTATATGATTACCAATGAACATATTGCATAATTTAAGACTAAATGACATAAAACTATAAAGTTCCATCAAATATTTCTCAGAAAGAGTTATGCTACACTGCTCGTAGGGGATGCTCTAATAGTTTGTCCTAGTCATCATGCTGAATGAGGATAATGAGTCTAAGAAGTGTTGTTAGATATGATTACCATGAACATATTGCATAATTTAAGACTAAATGACAAAAAACTAAAAGTTTCCATCAAATATTTTCTCAGAAAGAGTTATGTTACACTGCTCGTAGGGGATGCTCTAATAGTTTGTCCTAGTCATCATGCTGAATGAGGATAATGAGTCTAAAAAGTCTTGTTAGATATGATTACCATGAACATATTGCATAATTTAAGACTAAATGACAAAAAACTATAAGTTTCCATCAAATATTTTCTCAGAAAGAGTTATGCTACACTGCTCATAGGGGATGCTCTAATAGTTTGTCCTAGTCGTTATGCTGAATGAGGATAATAAGTCTAAGAAGTCTTGTTAGATATGATTACCACGAACATATTGCATAATTTAAGAATAAATGATATAAAACTATAAGTTTCCATCAAATATTTTCGCAAAAAGAGTTAGCAACAATTAGAAAAACATAAATGTCGCAGACCTATGATCAAGAGATGAGCATTTGCCAATTGCTATCGGTTTAAAGAGCCTGCCTTTATACATAAAATAGATCATTAGAAGGAAAATATAACGGTCAACAAACCAACCAAACCGAGGAAGACCCTTCAAAGAACCATAAGGCAGAAGTGGTTTTATTGTTAATCCCTTCGCAATCACCAACCTAAATGCCGGTCCCTCGCCAAGTAGTATTTTCTAGAGCTATTCATCCATGCGGCAGCTAGAGATTTTTCTTATCACCCCTTCGGATTGACGAGCTGGGAAAACACCACGCTATCACTTTGGCAATCCGAGTCCACACTCACCTCACTTCCACCACCAATGGCCGCTGGGCTGTGGCTCCCGAAGTCACCATCGCTAGTAGCTGACTCTGAGCTACTAGGAGCTTCAGCTGTCACTGGCTTCCCTGTTTCAAAATTCTCCTGCAACTGGAGAGCAAACTCGAGATTCCACAGCACGTCGCCCATAGAAGGATTGTCGACTCCCTGGTCAGACAGCACTTCTCCGCAGTCCCTGCAAACTTCTTCAAGCACTCAGGACCGATCTTCCCTTCGACATTCGGATCGACGATGTTGCCGAGAGCTCCCCTCCTCTGGCAATTCAAGGCCCAGTCTGCAAGACTGACTGCTCCCTCGGGAGAGTTGGATTCAGTGCTGGCCTTGCGCACAGGACCTCAAAGAGAACCACTGAAGGAGTAGACATCAAACTTTTCAGTCAGTTGCTGCCTCCTGAAGTACTCAGGATCCAAATAACCGAAGCTTCCCTTCACCATTATGCTGACATGGGTCCGATTCATCATCGGGCCGGTCTTCGACAACCCGAAATCTGAAACCTTTGCAACCCATTTCTCATCCAGGAGAATGTTGGTGGTCTTCACATCTCTATGAATTATAGTGTACTTAGCACCAGTGTGAAGGTAATGAAGTCCCCTTGCTGCTCCGATGCAATTTCCAGCCGCTGCTTCCACGGCAGAGGAGGCTTGCTGCTCTTATATAGATGCTCCCTTAGAGTGCCATGAGCCATGTAATTGTAAACCAAGATCATCTCACCGTTCTCTTCGC